>NC_089208.1:2759748-2832248 GCF_963930695.1 Labrus bergylta | reverse complement strand
GTATTTAAAGTAGCCCTCTCTTGATGCCCGGCCACTCAGAGGCAATTATCTCGACTGAGCAGCGAGGCAGGTCAACAGGGAAACACAAGAGGGCCACCAGGTATACCTTTCTATAAAAACACAAAGACTAAATCATCCCCAAGAGGAGCTGCCTCACAAAAAATCATCAGCAGAGGCGCAGATTGAAGACAAAAAGAAATTCAAATCTGAATCCCCGGGGAGAATCGTCTTTCGCTGTTTTGTTAGTTTAGTTTTTAAAGCTTTTATAATCACACATAATCACCTAAGAAATCTAATCATTGTCAACAAATATAAGATTTAATTTCCAATATGATATACTCTGTTTTCATAAGGTCTGAATTTGCTGTAACATATACTGTATCATTTCTGAGGTGTTTCAGGTAGTTAAATATCTAAACGCTGAAAGGTCAAATGCTCGATCTATGATGGATTATGGATTCTTTGTTACCTGCACTTTTATGCAAATATCTGACTATAGAGATAAATAAAACATTGTGAGAATACAGTGGATGGGAGCTGGTATTTTGTCCACATAGACTTCTTCCTGCACACACCAAAGACTGCTTTGCAAATGCAAAAACCAGAGCATTTCCACTGTGGAAAATCCAAACCTCAGACTACATATTCTTCATTTTTGCACCCTAAGAAAATAGCTGTGAAAAGTTGACGTTTATGTGTTTTGTTTTTTTTGAATGAAACCCTTGTTGCCATGCTGTGGATTTACCCCCGCAGGTGAGCTACAGGTTTACCCAAAATGAATGGATTCTGGTCAGAAAAACGAGTCAAACAACTCTGCAAAGAAACAGCAATCAGAGAGGGAGTTTGAAGCACTGTTTGATAAATCACTCAAGCATTTTCTCTTCTTCTTCTTCTTCTTCAGTATTACAGAGTGTTTAGCTCATCTGCTGCCACTTCCTCCCTCCACTTACTATGTCTCACTTCAGGTCACACAAGTTAGGCACTTAATGATCTCCAAGCAGAACTTTGACATTTTAATGACAGACACTTCACCTCTTCTTTAGATTCCACAAATATGACGGTTTGTGAGAAAGCCATTTACTTTACTGACTTCATTTGTACCAATTAAGGTCATTAGGAAGATGACATTTTCAGCAAATTATGCTAAATGTGATGATGAGAAGAGATCATCGCTGTCTTCAATCATTTAACTGAAATTATTTCCTCTGCAGAATTCAAAGACACACAGAGCAGTAAATTAACAACAGTGCAGGTAGATGAAAAATGTAAACCTTAAATATAAAGTGTCAATTTAAATACAACTTAAAGCTTAAACTTAACTTAAGATACAAAATATAAAAAGAGTAGATATAAGTGGACAGTGATTGGACTAACAGATGTAAACAGATGTAAACAGAACTATGTGCAGTAAACCAGAAATAAATATCTATATACAGAGCTATGTGCAAGTAGGCAAATACTAAAAAGTAGTAAGTTGTAACCTCGAATCCCTTTACATAAAACCAGAGTTGGAGTTTATATGGCTGTGTGGGGGTCTCTAAAAGAACTCATCTTTAGGGTGGATATGGGGGGGACACAACCCAATATGGGGCTGGCACAAACCGCTAGGCGCCCGCAATTTATGTCTCTCCTTCAGAAATCTAAAACTTAGACTTTTTACATATGATGTCTTATACAAGAGGCGGTAATGTATTATTTGTTAGTAGAATAACAGTTGTTGTTAAGAGACCCGCGCAGATGTTTGGTTTTTACTGCTTTCAGGGGACTCAGACGCCTTCTCTCATTGGCTCCCACAGAACTCGAGCCCTTCATAAAACAATGGCCCTTGGACAAGTTCTAAGAAATAAAACAACTTGTTGTTATTCTTTTTTTTTCTCCAAAAACTGTTGTGCATAATAAAGTATTTATTAACCTTTATAAGTAGTGTTCCGACTTTATATCCAGTACCTGCAGAGGAGCTTTATTAACTCTTAATAAGTGCATAATAAAGTATTTATTAACCTTTATAAGGCATTAATATGAACCTAATAAAGTCTTATCAATGTCAATAAACATCTTATGAACGTTGATAAGTGGTCTATAAACAAGTTTCTGTGTTAATTAATATCTTACAAGCCAATTATAAATTAATTTATAGTTTAATTAACACTCATGAAGTATTATTAATGTTAATAAACATCTCAATGTTTATGACAGTATATAAAGTGTTAGTACGTTTCTAATAAGAGCCTAATAAGTGTTTTATAAGACATAATAAATGTGTTAATTATGCCTATATTAACACTTATATAGTCTTATTTGTGTTAATAAGAATCTAATAAGGTCTTATAAGTGACTTATAAGTGACTTATTATCTGTTATTAATGCTTATTACAAGCACTTTAATATAAAGTGTTACCCTTTATTGTTTTAACATGAAGACATAAAACTCTTAGAAAACCCTAAGGTCTCAAATGTAAAACTCAGACCATCTGAGGAGCGAGTTCATATAATTTTACTTCCTGGTTCTTTATTTGAAACTCTTGGAAAGACCCTTTTTATCTTCATAAAATCATAAATGTTATGTGTCCTGCTTGGTTGCAGCTACTTCCGCCCATTTACTCACCCGGTGACCTCAGCCGCAAAGTGACCACAGACACAGTCACACATTCCTTGTGGTGACTCATTGACAGTTCTGTCATGGAGTCACCACACGTCGGTCTCTCCCCATAAGGAAATTAATGTGCTCCGGGTCCTTCAATATAAAACACCTCCGATATGAACGCACAGCGAACGCACTCAATATTCCACCCAGGGCAGATGATTTCTCCGCTGGAGTGGTGACCGTGTTTTCTGAGGGTAATGAGGCACACCAAACAGTCTCATTTGGGATATTGATGGTGTGTCATCACCTCATTAGAACTGTGGCTGTTGAACGACAGGAGGAATCACTCCATACCTTTGTGAGAAGTAATGAGGTGTTCAGGAGTCATGTACAGAAAACAGAAAGTCCTCTCTTCAAAACGTGTTATTGTTCATTTAAATGGAAGTGATTGAATAAGTTGGGGTGCAGTTATTTATTTATATTCACACAATGGCGCCAATACGCTTGAATAATGGTTTGTGTCTGTTGGAATCTACAAACTGAACTCTTCACTGTCATTGTGTTTATATGACAAGATTACTCACTTCCTCTTCTGAAACGCTGATGAAGAAGAATCTTAAGTTGTAGTTCTCACATCCAAAGAAGACTCACACCTGGTTCAGGTAGTGACTCTGTAATTCTTTGACAAAAAGGCAGACTTTCAATGTAGATTTCTGAGTAAACAGAGTAAATTTGGTGGCAGGGATCTTTGTTAGGGGGGGGGGGGCAATAAGGGGGCGCTCCATGTTTGATGAGCTGCTAATGATTTTGACACCAACCATTAAAAATTCATAGCTTTCAGTCACGTGAGTGGCGTGGAGGCCTTGAGGGCAAAGGGAGTTTAGGAAAGTGGCGGCCACCATTGAACACTCAAATCCATCTCTACAAAACATGTTTACACCACTTAACATCCACAGGAAAGAAAAGAAATTAAGATAAACTGCAGGTTTGTGTCCACTTTAAAGGTCACATATCCTCCTCTTCAGTGTAAATAAGTCTCAGAGCTCTTCAAGACATGTGTGTGAAGTTTCTTCTTCTAAATCCACTCTGATCCTGTATTTGATCATGCCTATAAACCCCTCTATTTCAGCCCTGCTCAGAACAGGCTGTTTCTGTGTCTGTAGCTTTAAATATGTAAATGAGCTGTGTATGACCACGCCCCCTCTCTGGAAGGGCTCGGGTGTACTCTGTGCTTTCTCGCTCCATGTCCAATTGTTTACGGTGAGAAGGCAGACTCAGAGGGCAGAACAAACACCTAGCTGTGGGAGTGTCACCCACCTGGGGGAGGGGCTACTGCCCTTTGTGATGTCATGAAGGGGAAATCTCCAAACAGCCTGTTTGAGCACACATTTTCTGAAAAGTGGAGCAGGGAAAAGACGGAGAGGATGGACTTTTCTCATCATTGGGGGGTTTGTAGACGGACTAGAGACACATATTAGAGTTAGAGAAACATGGTGAAGTGTTTTTTTAATATGTGACCTTTAAATGACTCCTCCCCTTTTTCACAAAAACATTTATTTATTTTGTTTCAAATTCAATATCTCATTTGATCCATATTTTATGCAGTCTTTGAACATTGCAGTCTCTGAAAGGATGCTGCTACTTTTTTTACTGAGCTCAGTCCTTGATCATTAACTTAAAAAAAAATAGTATAAGTTGGACTGTGTTAACGGCAACCTGCAGTGGTCATTAAAAGCTATAGCTGACTCTAACAGGCAGCTTTGCTGCACTGAGGCCTGCAGCAGTGTTTGTTTTTTGCTCTTACTTATTCAGAGCAGGAGCGTAAATGAAAAAAAGTGTCAACAATCTTTTTTTCTAAATTGCATGCCATGTCTGCAGAAATCTGATTAATGGTCTCCTAACAAGCGCTGCGAGGAGGCTCTGCCACTTCTGTTACCCATGGAACTCGGCGTAAATGAGGGGAGTTAAGGGTAAGAGTGACCTTTTCAAATATGCTTGTTCATAATGGACCACGGTGATGCCTGGAATTCTTGCCCGCACGCAGACACAAACACACAAACACACAACGCTCAAACTTTTCTCACACATCAGCGGGCTCGTGCATTTAATTTTTGGCCTTTTGCAATACCGCTC
This sequence comes from Labrus bergylta, assembly GCF_963930695.1. Taxonomy (NCBI): domain Eukaryota; kingdom Metazoa; phylum Chordata; class Actinopteri; order Labriformes; family Labridae; genus Labrus; species Labrus bergylta. The sequence goes on along the minus strand of NC_089208.1, from coordinate 2,827,531 downwards.
GGAGGTAGGAGTGCTCTAAAGACGGAAATAACACTTACATCATTGGATTGGAGCAAGAAGGAAGAGAAACACTTTTTATTCCAGGAAAACACGCTGTAAGCCCCCCCCTCCTCCCCCCTCCTCCCCCCCTCACATTCACACAGATTGAACTGCAAACACTATTATACGACTAAAATGCTCAGCTCTGTTGTGACACTCGACTAGACAAACAGCAAAAAACATTATATTCAGGGTACAAGACTTTAAATGACATTCACTGCACTCCAATCATCTACTGCTATAAACACTAATTCCACCTGGAAATGTCTGAAACTATTCAGTAGAGAAATATTCAAGAGATGATGCAAAGAAACCCAGAAAGTAAGTCTGTCTCTCTTATTTTTTACGTCTGTGTCTTCTGCCCTCTGGTGGTGGCAGCACAGAAGTGCAGCTTCAGATAATAGAGTCAGTTTTAGTATCCTCAAGGGGAGGCTTTTCTTCCACGTCTCTGTGAATGTGTTACCTGTGAGAACAAGCCCCTGCTCCCTGTTGGTCCTGGAGAGGAAAAAAACAATTTAAATGAATGAATTAAACATTAGCTGTGACAACAACTCCACCTCCACCTCCACCTGGTGATGGTGTTCATGCAGAACTGACAAACAGCCACTGGAAGTAATGGATCAGAAATCAGTGAGGTGGCATCATTTGTAATTTACAAATTTACAGTTTTATAAGCTTTGCTAACTTGTCTTTTATAAAACTGATTTTGCAGTGTGCAAAAAAAACTCACTCCAGAAACGTCAGAACGAAAAGGCTCCATCAGGAGGAAACTGTAGAGCACCAGAACTCAGGACTACATGTGGTCAGTCATCCTCAGTAAGAGGAACACGAGCTGTGAACAAGGGGTTTTCATCAGATGTAACCTGTTCCTTCTGACTTTGTAGTTTGGTTTGTTTACCAGCTGACAGATTGTTTCTGGAGCGAGGTTGTTTACACATTTCAAAATCAGATTCATTAAAAAAAGAAAGAAGAGATGTCTTGAATACTGTCATGCAAAGTATTGAGGTGTAAAAAAAAAAAAGAGAAAAAGAGAACTAGTGTGAAGGCACATGAGAGTGGTGAGAGAATCTGCTCACTTCAATCAGGTATGTGTGGCACTGATTTGATTAAGCCCAGGTGTGGGGAGTCTGACTCATTCAGCAAGGAAGTGGTGTCATTACGTTTCCTGAACCGGCCGCATTCACCTGTTTTTTTTTTTGTTTTTTTTGTTTATCTTTATTCAAGAAGAGTAATGCTCATATACAGTCAGGTAAACAAAAAACAATATCACAATGTAAATCAAGTAAAAGCTTAAATAACTAAATAACATACAGTACATAAAGGAAAGATCAAATGAAATACGGTAATATACAGAATATAAAATAAACAATAAAGACACATTTAGATAGTGAAATCATTATTTAAATAGTGAAATCATTATTTAAATAGTGAAATCATTATTTAATGAGGGGGAAAGGTTTTATAATAATGCAGACATTTGTTTTATTTTCTGTTGTTAATTTAAAGTAGTGATTTCAGTCAGGACTTTAACTCTAGATTAGAAATGTATTAAATTAATCCACGCTCGTTTGTTTTGATTTGGAGGCAGACGAGATGTGACGATTTACGTTTAATTTCGCACAGCATTGTGGGTAAAATACAATTCATTTCCTCCAAGTTAGTATCCATACTGAAATGTTGAGTAAACTGAGGTGGACCCAAAATATGAGCTCTGAATGACCACGAGAGTTCAGTCTGCTGAAACTCTTTCTGAAAAGTGACTACTGAACTGTGGATATTCAGAAAGGGCCTGAGTCTCCAGTGCTCTGTGCTGACTCATTATCTCACCTTCAGAGGTAGTGAGAGGTTCTCCCTGTGGCTTCTCAAGTTGTCTGTGTATTTATAAACACCAACTCAGAACTTTGTGTGTATTTGATGTCAATTTCCTGTTTCCCAGTGTATAACTTGGGGTGTTGTAGAGTTTGTGACTCCAGCCTTTTGTGTTATCAAAGGTCGCCCTTTTTGTTTCGTGTTTTCTGGATCTCCAGGACAATTTTGGTTTTGAGTCAGCTGCTTGGCAGCAGTGGTTTAGTTAATCCTTTCGGTGCTTTATTTCATTAAGGAAGCCTGTTGTGGCTCTATACAGTTTCGTAGTTTTTTTCCCCCTTTCCAATCTATCGCTATTGTGATTTTGTGGTTATCCTTCTGGGATAACTTTGAGACACCCCTGGGTCCGCACCTGCGCCCCATGTGTTTATGTGTCTGCATATACATGTTTTATTTTTGGTTTACTTACTGTCTCGTATATCTTGTTTGATTACTACTTGTATCTTTTATCTGTTTTGTTGTTATATTGATAATTTTATATGTATGGGTTACTGCCCTATTTTTGTTTGTCCAACTTTGAAAATGCTGATAAATAAGAATGGGGGAAAATAAAAAAACGATTTCATTTTATCCCCCAGTTACAGCCTCAACCTTCCCGGTGTTACTGTCTAAATTAACGACATGCCCCCTGCTCACAAGATGATGATTTTCAGTGATATTTCTGGTCTTGCTCTTGTCTCTATCTATAGTCCTGCCTTGGTCTTGGTCTTGACCTGGTCTTGTTATCAAACAAAAACCATCGTCATTACCATCATCATCATCAATAATATGGAGACCATCATCATTAAGTTAGTAGGTATTCATGAAAGAGCTGGGTCTTTAGCTTTTTCTTAAAGGTGCAGAGGGACTCTGCAGATCCAATGGAGTTTGGAAGTTCATTCCACCACCGGGGGGCGACAGAGGAGAAGAGTCTAGTAAGCGTCTAAGGACCCTGCTGTGATTATCAGTTCATTGATTACACCCCGGGCCTCTTCTGATGTGCATGTGAGAATATGCCGAGAAACAGTTCCTCTATTCTGCTTCCAGGGAGGAGATGCAGACGGAGATGCTCCAGGATTGAACAGGTCGGGTCCACGCTGCACAGCCTGCTGTAACTCTACTTGTGTTTTAGTGTTAAATATTATCTCCCTGTATTTAAACAAGAGCAGGTTTGCAGGTCATGTTTGTTGGTTGACTGCACTCCCTCTCTAATTTGGTATTTATTCGTCTTCACTATCGTTTACACAGGCATGCATGACATTTTCAATGTCAAATGTCACATTTTGTCGGATGCTTTTTTTGCAGCTTTGCAGGCAGCAGAACAAAGTGAAGTCATGACATTGACTTCTCATCATGAGTTGATCTGACCCATTAGCAAACAGCAGCTTGTTTACACATCCAGAGGACAGGGAGCACGTTCATGTGGAGTCGTGTTTCTCGCCTCTAGATTAACAACCGTAAAATATTCACTCTCATTTTACCTCTATTTGGTTTCTGTTGCCTCCTGAGAGGAATGGGTATCTCCTTTTCTGAGAATGCATCTCTTTGCATGGATGTTCACATGGATCAATATTCAAACGCCTGTGCAGTTTTGTCATTTGCAGCTGTGTTTTAATTGTATTTTGCGCACCCGTTTTATAAGCTGTTTTTATTTAAAGAACATTAAGACAGACCTTATTCCTGCAGCGGCCATGTTGCCATGACGTCACGCTCGAGTTGGGAAGCCCAGATGTTGTTGTCTTACTGTTATGCTTCATACTTTAATTTCAAAGTTTCCTGATTGCTGAGAAAGTACAAAGACAGGCGGGCATAAAAAACAAACACCCCAACATATCCATGTCTCCTCCTGGGCACCGTACAATCTGCTCACTAATGCTGCGTCTCTTATGTTGGCGCTGGGCAGCCTTAAAGGGAAAGGAAATAAGGAAAATCAGGGGTGGTGCCAGTTAGCCGAGCAATTATGTTGTGCACCCGATGTAAAGAGGCTATAGTTCGGTAACTTTATTGCATGAAATCCCCTACTTGCTCTCCTACCAGCATTTCCTGTCTCTCTACAGCTGTCCTTTCAAAGTAAAAGGCAAAAAATGCAGATAAAAAGAGCACGTGTCTGTACTTAAAGGCTTTATATGCAATTTTTTGATCCAGCAGATGTCGCCCTTGAGCACCAGCATGAAACCAAAACAATTTGCGCTGCATTGTTGTGTTAGCATGCTAATGCTAGTGATCTTTATTCTGCTGGTATCTTCACACTGCATGTAAATTTAGCTGAAATGAGCGTGATCTAGAAACACAGTTAAGCAGTGAGTACAGTATGTTATTCTTCTTTTCTCTAGTCTCTCAATTAAACAACTTTTATACACGAGGGGAGGAGTCAGCCGGCCGTCCGGGCGATGTAAACAAAGTGAAGATAGGACTCTGAAAACTCTGAAAACTTCACAGACAGTGGGACTCGGGTGTTACACCCATTGTAGACAGTCATGACTCACAGAGTTATTTTCAGAGGATAAACTTGATTTCTACATTTAAGAGTGAAAAATCACAGAAAGACTTTAATGACTGAAAACCACCACGACTTTAACCATATATATAAGTATTATCTGGATTTCTTTGAGTCAAAGCTCTATTATTCAAGAAACTGCTTCAAAATCAAACCCTATATAAGGAACCTGTTGCCTTGTTTCTCATGAAGTGTAGTTTCTTTTAAACCAAACTTTGAAACAGCAGCTTCTCCTCCACAGCTGAAACTAAATCCTGACTAATTGGCTGATACCTCCCGTCGAGTAAATTTGCTTATGACAGTTTTTAAGAAAAACATCTTCAGCAGAAATGATTTGGCACTTTGAGGCTCGTTCAAACACCGCTCTTATCTTTTTCTTTTTTCCTCCCACATGAACAGCTTGAACGTTGGACTCCAACCATTTTAATGTTTACTTTCAGTGAACAGCAAATGAATTCTCTCCCTCCAGTGGCAGGTCGTTAAATCTGTGTGTGGACAGCAGGTACAAAAAACTGTGGCGTCGGAGCAAAAAAAAAGGAGGATCATGGACAAAGCTTGGTTGAACTTTTTAAGAGTTTTATTTCAACTTGAGTTCATTTACAGCAGTTCCACTGGAGAGGAGAAACGGGTCTGAATGATCATCTAGCCACATTAAACCTATGGTCCTATCTACTGTATGTACAGGGAGGAGGATGCAGCAGGATAGTGCAGAAGGCACAGAGTTGGCTTAATACTCGCCTGTAAGCGCTACTAACATGACAGGAAGAAGAAAAAAACACACACACACAAAGTGAAATGGCAGCTTCGTGATGTAAAGCCGATGACACAGCGAGATGATGCAATAAAGGAGACTCCGCCCCTTAGTGATATAGTGGAGGAGTTAAAAAAAAGAAGAAAACTACAACAAGCGCAAGCATCTGCTCCTTAAAAAAGCAGCTAAGTGTGCACTTAAAAAGCAGCATGGTCATCTGAGCCTCGCGGAGCCCCGAGGTGATACGACAAGTCAGAGTTTGGATTTGTGAAGTTTTACAAGAAAATCAAAATAAGAAAGTGGACGATGTTAAGGCATATCGCAATTATACAGATGCATTTCTTACCCAAGATTAAAAAAACTCATCAAAAGGAGGGATAAAGAGGACATTAATGAGGAGGGTTTGGCATGCTTCATCTTCACCCTGACTGACCCAACCGTCCAATGAGAGCTGCAGGATCTTCCAATAAAAATAAAGGAGAGAGTGAAGCTGCAGCGTGAGAGCACAGGAAGGAGTGACGGCGGTTTGCATGCTTGAAAATGAAACAACAGGGAAAAAGGAAGACTTGTCCGAGCGTCATTTGATACAGGAGAAGGAGAAAAAAAAAAATCACAACTTTAAGAATCAAAACATCTTTCACTCATTCATGAACACACACACACACACACACACACACACACACACACAGATAAATCAAATCTAATGTACAAAGTGTTTGATGTAATAATGTGACACTGGTGCCACATGGAGGATAATAAACCTTATTATATAAGAACACCACTCGAACCCAAAACATCATTCAAGTAAAGCCTTTTTAAACTGGACAAAACAAACAAAAACAAATGTACATCCTGGTTTCAGATCACGTGGAATAGTTGCATCTCAGAGTTGGATTCTGCTGCTTATTGAAAAAGTACATTCAACAGGTACGTCGACGATGATGGAACAAAATGAAAACACGAGAGGTAAGGTCGATGTTTCAGAAATTATTATTGGAAAGGAAGTCGAACAGGACAGAGTGTTGAGGCGGACTTAGACTGTCAATCTCTGATTTCTCTTTTCAAGACTGAACGAGGAGCCGACACGACGTCTTGAGGACGACTTTGTGTGAATCGGACTTTAGACTTAAAACAATCGTATTCTAATCTAATTGGTGCATTTTTATTCTGTCGTTTTTTAAATTAAATGATTGTTAAAGTGAGACATCAAGATAGAAATGATCAAATCTTGGAAGATAATCTTTTTTTTATATCCACAGCTCTGGTGGCGTTTTCACACATGCACAAATCTCCTGAAAATATTTATGAACTTCGAGTATGAGCTGCATGTGTGAACGCAAACGGCCACATTTCTTTCAACCGACCCTACCCTGAAGTCTTCCTGCCTCCCCCCTGATGAAATTAGTGCGTGAAGTCGGGGTGAGCAAATGTGTGAACACAGCAGGAAAAATGATTTCTAGAAATTTGTGCATGTGTGAAAACCGCTGAGGAGTCGGGAAAATTCAAGTTAAACTTTCTAACAGTATGTCAGGGGATCTTTCAGTCTTCCTCTTTAGTATCCTTTAAGTACTAAACATTTGGTTGCCTAGTAACCACATTTCACAAACAGTCTAAATCCACCTCAATGCATCCAAACATTTCCCAAACTCTCGCCCCAGGTGACTTTTTGTTGTACCACAAAAATCACAAGAAAATAAAAAGAAACGTAACATAACATCACAGCTATATAAATATAATTATATACTTATATATCATCATTTTTTATAAAGGTTCCTAGAGTTCAAAATCAGACTTTCTACATGTGATATTGGACAAAGTAAAAAAAAGAAATCATCACAGGGGCAGAGAACCAAAAAATGTGCAAGAAATCTAAAAAAGAAAAAAAGGTGCAGGAACTATGCAAACACATGAGCACACCTTCAAATGCCTCCTCAAATAAAACATTTACATTAATAGGAAAATAAAAAAAGGTCACAAGTTTGATTTTTCAAACCACAGGCTCTTGAAAAATGGAAGAAACAAGAAGAGGAGGATGGCTGTAGAAGACGGGAGGACAGATATGGATCTCCCTGTGTTGTTTTTTTTTTTTAGCAAGCAGTCAGTCGCAGTTAGCAAGTCAGCCGTGAGTAAGGCAAGATAAAGTTCTGCTTCATCCAGGTGCAACGGAAAAAAGATGGAGTCCAACATCAGATAAACTGTGGGAAGCAAAACAAACGACAAAAACGGCTGCAGCAAATGAACGTAAAGAGCGAGGCAGGTGAGCGGCGATGAAGCCACGGAGGAAGAAAAAACAAAAAAAGGCAGAAACTCAGATTTTAAGTGCAGCAAATAAAAAAAATATCCTCAAAAACCACAGGAAGCTTTGCAGTAAATCTCAGAACACAACCGCAGACAATGGGACTCGTTACTTCACTGTCCAGACGTTTTAGAGAAATGTGCATCATCTAAACACTCCTCGCTCTGACGTCGCACATTCACAGGGAGCAAACAGGATTGTTAATTAGGTAATGCAAAAAAAAAACACAATTTGAGAGTTCAGTTTAATAAATTAAAGTGTTTGCATCGTTATCAGACGGGGTTTTTGTTCAAAATGTCGGGGGCGGAGAAAAAGTGCTAAATTCATACTTGCTTCCTCGCTGAAGCTGCAGCGATAAGTGCTCAGTGATGAGTTCATCCTTAACGGCATCACAAGCGAACATGTCTCATGAGAGTTAACGTTTGGCTTCTTATCGTGGGAGTTAGAAACGCCGCGATTACAGATCTGAATGCAACAAAGCGAGAGATAAACCAACTTCAGTGGTAGGTGGACCCCGTTCCATCCATCCATCCTTTATCTATACCGCTTTTCAAGTGCGGAGACGCATGGGGCTGGAGCCAATCCCAACTGTGATTGGACGAGAGGCGGGGTTACACCCTGGACAGTACGCCAGCCAATCACAGAGCGGACGTATAGAGACGGACAACAGGCAATTTTAGAGTCTCCAGTTAAACCTATCGAGCATTTCTTTGGACTGTGGGAGGAAGCCGGAGAAAACCCACACATGCCCGGGGGAGAACATGCAGACTCCACACAGAGAGGCTCCTAACAGACAGGGATTCAAACCAGGAACCTCCTTGCTAACCACTGCACCACCGTGCAGCCTTCCCCGTTTCCTCTTGTTTTTTTTAACCTGCTTGATAAATGAGTCTTGATGATATGATGAATGGCGGTGCAGTTCTTGGGGTCTGGCCTTCTGCTTTGATGGATGTACTGCATGTTCTGACATGGCACACGGGGGACTCGGGCAAAAAAAACACAATCGAATAGAAACAAAAAACAAACCAAACGAGAGAAAAAGAACAGAATATCAGAGTTCCTACAAATATTTACACGACAGATACAGGCACTTGTATATCTTTGGTTGGAGAAACCCAACATTGCAAGGATAATGCATTCACAGAGCTTTTGTGTCCCCTTATTGTATTTCCAAGGTTCACTAGGCAACTGGTATGTTTATTTTTTTAATTTTTTTTATTTCTTCTGTTTCTTGGAGTTTTGTCCGTCTCACAAGTAAGTTCTCACACATCTCTCGGGTGTCTGTTTAACCCTCTGACAACGCCACCTGAAACAGAAGACAGGAGGTTACTGAGAGAGTCACTGCGGCCCTGTAGAGAAACAAAAGAAGCATACCACCACCACAAACAGATAAAAGAGAGAAAGAAAGTGAAAGCAGAGGATTAAAAAGTAACAGAAATAATCATCTAAGTTTGATCAGATCTCCACCAGTATTTTTTTTTTTTTGATCCAGTAGATGTCGCCCTTGAGCTCCAGCATTAAACCAAAACAAACTGCTGTTTGGCCACGCCTCCTCCATACTGAAGCCTCCGCTCTCCTACAGAGACACACCTCCAACCCGTCTCCCCTCGCGTTCGCATGAAGGAGTTATCTAGTAACTTCGGCGATCAAATTAGCCGACTTGATGTGCTAATACCGGCCGATATTATCAGTTGGCCGATTCATCTTTCCGAGCCACTTCATGATTTCTAACTGAGGCGCTCATGACATGAACCGAGGCAACAGAACGGAAGTAACTGGTGAACAAAACGGGATAAAAGAAGAAGAAGAAAGCGGTGAAAAGAAGAGAGGAGATGAAGCATGATAGGCGGGGAAACTGTCACCAAGTTGCAGTGAATATATTTACATGGATTCTGTGCTTTTATTTTGAAGGAGCATTTTAAATTCTTCACTTATTCAGGTATCGTGATTCTCGCAATATATCAATAATCACAGAAAACTTGTATGGTGATATGATGGTTATTTAGCCCGCCCCACAGCTGCCTGTATATAAAACTGGTTAATTTTAGCTCTGTTGACACTCCATCCCCCGTGTGTGTGTGTGTGTGTGAGCTCTGACTCAGACAATGAGTCAGAGCTCTGTGGACTGCTGTTAGCTGGCTGATGAAAGGTGATACGTGAAGGTTATGTCGTCTGGTTTTTTTTGGGCTACCACACACACACACGGGGATCATTGATTACCTCTGGGAGCGAAATGCAACCACTCACCGATCAGGCAGAGTGAGGAGCAGCGTGTAACACGGTGTTCTTAGGTTTAAAGGGCTTATGTTTGTGCATCACTATCGATGAATGTGGGACTTTAATCTGCTTAAAAAATAACTATGGAAGCATAATTATTGAATATTTTTTTAAATACTTGATTTCATTCTTGTGCAAAAACCTTTCAACTTTAAACCTACGCACGATGAATCCTGTTAAAAAAACAATCTGTCATTTCCGGCTAGCAAACTAGTGGCTGTTTTGGAGATTGCTGTTGTGAATCTAAATAGTTTATTTCTCTTGTGATTTCCTTTTTAAACTGTAAAATGTATAGATATTAAAAAGTTGTGGTACAAGCATTAGGTAACCATCCTCAACCCTTGACGTTGCATTAGCCTAGCTAACCATATGCCATTTTTTGCATATGGTTATGCCAACAAAACAGGTTTTCAAAGTGCGTCTCACACAACAGATTTGACGGTTATTAAAATCAGGCTGCCAGGTTTGATCTCCTGAGCTTCCTTTTTGAGAATTTGTTCTTTGCAGATTTAAAACTCAAAAAGCCGAATCCTTCCCCGACGATTTATTGCAACCAAGCGAAAAGCTCCAAACACAACAAGAGCTGACTGAAGTCTCCTTTGCCCCGCCCCTGCTTATTGTTAACTTTGAGATTGCTTCATCATAGGTCCATGCAGTTTGCAGAGAAAGCAGAGAATCAAGATTTTGATTGGATAGTGTCTTGGACCAATCAGCGGTCGGTTGAGGCTCGTCTGAAACTACCTGTTCACGTCATAAAGCACTGCTGGTGACTGTTGTACCTTCTCAGGGCAGAAGTCGGGGTTGGTTTGTCGTACTTTGCCAGGTCGTCCCTTTATGACTGCGTAACAGAACATAGTGATGACCATGACAAACAGGAAGTAGCTCGTGTGCATCAGGTGCAGGTTGATGAGGGAACGGTCGTCCTGGAAAGAGTTAGAAAGACGAGAGTTAAATATCGTGGAGTGTACAGAACGAGCTACCTCACCTGAGCTACCTCACCTCCGACAGAACGAGCTACCTCACCTTTGACATTAACGAGCTACCTCATCTTTGTCAGAACGAGCTACCTCACCTTTGTCAGAACGAGCTACCTCACCTTTGACATTAACGAGCTACCTCACCTTTGACATTAACGAGTTACCTCACCTTTGACATTAACGAGCTACCTCACCTTTGACATTAACGAGTTACCTCACCTTTGACATTAACGAGCTACCTCATCTTTGTCAGAACGAGCTACCTCACCTTTGTCAGAACGAGCTACCTCACCTTTGACATTAACGAGCTACCTCACCTTTGACATTAGCGAGCTACCTCACCTTTGGCATTAACAAGCTACCTCACCTTTGACAGAACGAGCTACCTCACCTTTGACAGAACGAGCTACCTCACCTTTGACAGAACGAGCTACCTCACCTTTGTCAGAACGAGCTACCTCACCTTTGACATTAACGAGCTACCTCACCTTTGTCAGAACGAGCTACCTCACCTTTGACATTAACGAGCTACCTCACCTTTGGCATTAACGAGCTACCTCACCTTTGACATTAACGAGCTACCTCACCTTTGACATTAACGAGCTACCTCACCTTTGTCAGAACGAGCTACCTCACCTTTGACATTAACGAGCTACCTCACCTTTGTCAGAACGAGCTACCTCACCTTTGACATTAACGAGCTACCTCACCTTTGTCAGAACGAGCTACCTCACCTTTGGCATTAACGAGCTACCTCACCTTTGACATTAACGAGCTACCTCACCTTTGACATTAACGAGCTACCTCACCTTTGTCAGAACGAGCTACCTCACCTTTGTCAGAACGAGCTACCTCACCTTTGACATTAACGAGCTACCTCACCTTTGTCAGAACGAGCTACCTCACCTTTGACATTAACGAGCTACCTCACCTTTGTCAGAACGAGCTACCTCACCTTTGACATTAACGAGCTACCTCACCTTTGGCATTAACGAGCTACCTCACCTTTGACATTAACGAGCTACCTCACCTTTGTCAGAACGAGCTACCTCACCTTTGACATTAACGAGCTACCTCACCTTTGTCAGAACGAGCTACCTCACCTTTGACATTAACGAGCTACCTCACCTTTGGCATTAACGAGCTACCTCACCTTTGACATTAACGAGCTACCTCACCTTTGACATTAACGAGCTACCTCACCTTTGTCAGAACGAGCTACCTCACCTTTGGCATTAACGAGCTACCTCACCTTTGGCATTAACGAGCTACCTCACCTTTGACATTAACGAGCTACCTCACCTTTGACAGAGTGTGCTACCTCACGTTTGACAGAGTGTGCTACCTCACCTTTGACATTAACGAGCTACCTCACCTTTGACATTAACGAGCTACCTCACCTTTGACATTAACGAGCTACCTCACCTTTGTCAGAACGAGCTACCTCACCTTTGTCAGAACGAGCTACCTCACCTTTGACATTAACGAGCTACCTCACCTTTGTCAGAACGAGCTACCTCACCTTTGACATTAACGAGCTACCTCACCTTTGTCAGAACGAGCTACCTCACCTTTGACATTAACGAGCTACCTCACCTTTGGCATTAACGAGCTACCTCACCTTTGACATTAACGAGCTACCTCACCTTTGTCAGAACGAGCTACCTCACCTTTGACATTAACGAGCTACCTCACCTTTGTCAGAACGAGCTACCTCACCTTTGACATTAACGAGCTACCTCACCTTTGGCATTAACGAGCTACCTCACCTTTGACATTAACGAGCTACCTCACCTTTGACATTAACGAGCTACCTCACCTTTGGCATTAACGAGCTACCTCACCTTTGACATTAACGAGCTACCTCACCTTTGACAGAGTGTGCTACCTCACGTTTGACAGAGTGTGCTACCTCACCTGAGCTACCTCACCTTTGACAGAATGATCTACCTCACCTAGAAACAGAAAGGTCAAGAGTCATTCCATCTCTGTCATTTGTTGTTGACGATGGAAACAATGGTCTCTAGCTCCACTCTTTAATCCTCTGTGTGTTTGAGATCAGGTAACAGTCCAGGCACGTCATGTATTTGTTTTCAGGCTCACTGGACCGTTCAGTGCACAGTGGAGGCCCGACAATAGGATCATTGTTTAGCAGGAACAATCTACTGCCATCGGTATAGAACTAAGACCACGTGGCTTTCAGAATGGGCTCCATGTTCAGTCACATTTAGCTCGTCTTATAGGAGGGAGAGGGACGTATACCCCGCCTGAAGATTCACAGATGGATAATCTGAACTGGGGTTCTTTGAATTTGTTGCAACAACAACTTAAAAAACATTAACATTGAAACAGATTAAATGCAGGTCAGGGTATAAAATATAGAATACAATAGAATAGAATTACTTTCTTGATCCCAAACTGGGAAATTGAAAATGAAACATAAAAAGATAACTTCAAGTTCACTCGCTTAAGGTTCAAGTCATGTTGTTGTATTGAAGAAAATGCTGTAAAGTAGCTCTTCTATCCTAACCAGGATGCTGTTTTACAGGAAATCCAGTCTGTTAATTAACTTTTGAAACTCTGTTTGTCTCTATCCGTCTCCTTCTTCCTGCATCTCGCTCTATCCCACCATTCAAACACAAGTCTCAGCAGATCCCTCTTCATCATGAGTCTGCTTCAGCTAAAGGACGTTTCTCCTCTCATCTGTAACTTTGCTGAATGTTGCTTAGTAGAAGTGAGGACAAAAAGGCTTGTAAGGGGACAGCACTTCAGATATATATTCTGGGTCCAGACCGTTAAGTGCTTTAAAAGTCAGAATCAAAAACCTTAAAATAAAGTGAGGTGACTCACATCAGGCACGATGACTGTAAGCTTTGGGTTGAGTGCGTGGTACACCTTGCCGATGGCTCCTTTGTAACACCAGAAGGGGTTGTAGTCCTGACTGTACTTGGTGTCAGAGTCACGGACTGTGGTGAACACCTTGTACCAGGATGTGGCGTTGGTGTACGTCTCTGGTACGCAGTGTGGCGGCTGCCTATAAACCACAACAGAGAGGGACAGAGTTACTTACTGGAGTACTTTTTTTTCTAACAGTAACATGTGTCTCTAGTCTGTCTACAAACCCCCCAACGATGAGAAAAGTCTATCCTCTCCATCTTTTGCATGCTCCACTTTTCAGAAAATGTGTGCTCAAACAGGCTGTTTGTAGATTTTCCCTTCATGACATCACAAAGGGCAGTAGCCCCTCCCCCAGGTGGGTGACACTCCCACAGCTAGGTGTTTGTTCTGCCCTCTGAGTCTGACTTCTCACCGTAAACAATAGGACATGGAGCGAGAAAGCCCGAGTACACCCAAGCCCTTCCAGAGAAGGGGCGTGGTCAGACACAGCTCATTTACATATTTAAAGGTACAGACACAGAAACAGCCTGTTCTGAACAGGGCTGAAATAGAGGGGTTTATAAACATGATCAAATACAGGATCAAAGTGGATTTAGAACAAGAAACTTCACACACATGTTTTAGGGAGCTCTGAGAATTATTTACACTGGTTGAAGAGGAGGATAATATCTGACCTTTAATCTGGACACTTCAACTGCTTCCTAGAATGCAGCCTTGTTTTTAATATCAGATTAACAAAGCGTGATCTCTTGAAGACCAGTGGGACGACTTTTCTATCTTTCTGGGAAACTATTTGAGTTTGTAGAAGACTGCATCGAGCTGAGCAAGTTTAACATTACAGGAAACGACCAAGTTTTATTATGCAGCTTGGACGACTCGAGGGACTGACATACATTTCATACCGCTGACAACATCTGCTGCAAACATCTGTCATTCCATTTAACTGCTGCAAACTCTCATGTATGTTTTATTAAATGCAGTGCTGCTGCTCGGATCCAAAGAAAATAACATTATGAGTCATCACGTGATGGAAAGTAGCTAATTCCTTGTACTACTGTAATGAGAGTGGGAGGGGTCGCATACAGCAAGTACGACCCCGATGTCTTTACAGCAGCGCTATACAAGCTCAATTTATCATTTAACAACAATAACAAACCTCTATGCAGATGTCAGGAATAAACAGTATGTTCACAGTTTGGGCTTTTCATTTATATCAAGAATCCAATACCTCTGTGTTTGGCCTTTATACTAGTGGGACATTTTGTCTTAAGGCCCTGACACACCAAGGAGCCCTAGTTTTTGCGGTGTTTCTAGCTCCATCGGCCCCGGTTTGTCTTTTTTTGGCTGATTCGACATGTTGAGGGATCTCTCTGATTGGCTGTTGGGAGGTTTCATTTCTCTCCAGCTCTCCTCTCAGGTTCAGTAAAGCCCCTTGAGCATGTCTCTGTAGTCTCCATGCTTTCACCCATTAGTGTGGTTTCTCCTTATTTGTCTCCTCCACCTCTTCTTTTCTTTTTTCCACTAAAAGACCAAGAACTGACAACGCCAGCGCCATTTTCTACTTTTTATCAGACATTATTCTCCATTAGTGGGCGACCTGTAATACAAGTGGTGACCGACAGCGGTGTGAAAATGGTCTTCTCGTATCATGAATGGACTACCGCCCCCTGCTGGCATGGAGAGTTACTTCCTCTCACGTATGTGCAGAACGTAGGTGGGTGGTTGGCCGTCGGCTGTAGTCTTTGCGGTCTGCTTGGTGTGTCAGAGCCTTTATAGTCACAGGCCATTTCACCCACTGACTAACTTTTTTTTTTTTTAAAGATTTATTTTTTAATGCAGAGAGAGGACAGTGGATAGAGTCGGAAACCAGGGAGGGAGAGCGGGGAATGACATGCGGAAAGAGGCCATGGGTGGAAGCGAACCCAGGCCTACCGCTCGAGACTCAACACACGGGACGCGCATCCTAACCATTGTTCCATCAGCGCGCCCCACCCACTGACTAACTTTGATTGAACTTTGTAGGAAGAGTTAAACCCAAAACATCCGCTAAAGTGACAGGAAAGATTTGAGTGAAAAAGTTAGTTTCATTTTTGTACAGTAACAAAGTTAATGGCGGGCGCTACACACAGAGTTCCCCCCCACCCCCACCCCTCCACCCCCCCACCCCTCTGAGTCAGGGAGGCAGGCCAACTCACACTGTGACTGGAAAGATATTGTTGGCCGCCGTGATGGTCATGCAAGTGCTGAACACCACCTGCTCGCAGTGTCCGTGCAGCACACAGTCGTCTGAGTTCCAGGATACAGGCAGGGTGAACGTGATGTTTATTTCTTCATGGGCTTCCCGGCCTACACACAAACACATGAACACAAGAGCACATCAGATTCTTTACCATCTGAACATAATGAAGCTTCTCCACATTCATCTTTTCAGAGTGTTTTTCAGGGAGCTAGATCATTTTATAAAACCTAACAAATGACAAGACTGATTCTTCATGCTTATGCAACATAATCAAACTGTGAGGCAGGATTAGAAGATTATCTGTCAGACGGAGTGGACTCATGGGTGTGAGTAGAGATGGATAAAGTTGTATCAACATAATTGCTTATCCATGAGAAAGAGGGGGGGTTGACTAAATACTCCTTTGAGTTTACATGAAGGGGATCTAGGTAATTTAATCTACATTTAATTGATGTCTAAAACATCTGAAGGCTAATTGGATGGAAAGAAGAAGTTCTCATTAACGCCCCCCGTCTTTCCCCGTTACATCCAATCATATTATGTGTTCAGGACAGGCTGACAATGTTTCCTAACGCTCTTTTGGTGCATTCAAGTGGTGTCTGACAGGTCGGAAAAACGAGTTTACGAACACCTGCTCAAATCGGAAACAACAACTCGGAAACTTTGTAAAGAATGAGGTGCCCGACTTGACGTCAGAATCGTCCTCACATGGGGGGCAAAATATGTTTTGTTAATGTTAAAGTACTTTTTATTAATTCACATATTGCACATCAACTGCATGCAGGACCCTTCATGGATTTAACTTTTTAGGTTGCCGGCTAATAACACATTAATACAGAATATCCAGAAATTCTAACGCAACCTCTGGTTCACTGACGGTCTTATTTCAGAGATAAACAACCACTTGATTTTGTAAGGCTCCTATAAAAGAGGAAGTCCTCCTGGACAGTGTGCGCCCTGTGCAGAGAGGACTGTTTACTCTGAGGTACAAAATGGTTGCATAGATCCGTATTGACTTTGCTCATCTGCTCTCGTGGCTTAAAAACTTTGTGCCAAGGTGACGTGTTGTGTGCACACATCTGAGCTTGTAATAAGTTACCGTATGCCGCAGATGGAGAGACAAACATGAGCACGGTTTTCTGCTGAACTTGGTATATAAAGCATCGTTCAGTCAGAGACATATCTCTGATATCCAAACAGTAGGATTATCCACGTAGGTCAGAGTGAAAAACGAAGCAGGTTTTGAATGAATGTCATCAAAGGCAGAAGGTTAAAACCAACAGACACAGCCAATCTGAGAGGGATTTAAATCAGAGAGACGGGCTGTAAAAATGAAATGAACTGACCTTTAGTGAGGAATCTAACCCGGTCAGATTACATGAAGGTAAAGCCTTACTTTAGATTTGCTCTGTAGTCAAAGTCAAAGAGGAATCTCATGTTGGAATAAACATTTAATTTATTCTCTCAACAATCAGTACATTTAAATCCATTGGGTTAAAAAAAACTCAATATTTGACGACATGATGTCTTTAAAGACAACGTTTGATTCACGTCTAAAATGGATTTTGATCTACTTGAAGTGGAAGCAGAACCAAGACACAACCATCGAACGAGTTGTACCCACTCTCGTAAATTAAAAAAGTGAGAAACAGAAAACAGATTGAACACACTGACTGTGACAGAGCAGCTGAACACCCAAAGCTTTCTGTGGATGTCAGCTGAGTCAAGTTTGTCCAGACTGAAGCGTGATTTTAAATAAATTAGGGTTAAAATGTTTTATTTGTTTTTTGGGGGGGGCCTTTTTATGCCTTTAAAGGCGATTTTTTGATCCAGCAGATGTCGCCCTTGAGCACCAGCATGAAACCAAAACAACTTGCGCTGCATTGTTGTGTTAGCATGCTAATGCTAGCGATCTTTATTATGCTGGTATCTTCACACTGCATGTAAATTTACCTGAAATGAGCGTGATCTAGAAACACAGTTAAGCAGTGAGTACAGTATGTTATTCTTCTTTTCTCTAGTCCCTCAATTAAACAACTTGATACTTGATTTCTATTATATTTAAGTGTGAAAAAACTCATAATAAGCCTTAAATGTAGAGATGGGACAGTGGATGGAGGCAGAAATCAGGGAGAGGAGCAACAGATCGGATTTGAACCCAGGCCGTCTGCTTGGAGGGCTGCAGCCTCTGTGGGGCGTGCACACTAACCACTGGTCCACAGTCATCCGAGGGTTAAAATACTTTAAGGCAACATTGAATTTAAATGTCAAATGTCATGTTTTTATCAAAACCTGAACTTTTCTGTCGGGTATTGTTTGTTGCAACACTCTGACTTTCTTCCAGGAAGTAGAACGACATGAAACAAGTGTGATAAAAAAGTTTTACACAACAGGTTAGAGATGTTCATTTTGAATCAGGTACATGACTTAAGTTGTAAAAATATGTTTGATAAACAATAGGTCGGTTCATTGTGTCACCACAGCGTGGTTAGTGAACACTCTCTGGATTATTTGCTCCTCTCTGACGTCAAACTGGAAAAGTTTTGTGTGGACAAACTGCAACTGAGTTTGTTAATCATGAGCTTTGAGGATGTTGTTATAGATCATAAACATGAATCCACAACAGAAATAATCTGGAGTTGCAGCACTGACCCAGGTCTGAACACACAGACACACACACAGACACACACGCACGCACGCACGCACGCACGCACGCACGCACGCACGCAGTAACATTGAAGCGGTAACTTTTGTGTTTATTAGCAGCTAAGTCCTCTTTTTGTGTGATTAAATAAATCACACTGAAAATCAGTTCAATCTGTGGACATGTTGTTTTTGTGCACAAACTATCACATAGTGTTTTGTTATCGACAGGTATTAGCTAACAAAACACAGGTACTCCTGGAGGCGTCCATGATGCTTGTCCGACCTGCATCTGGAACGCAGTTAACGTGTGTGTGTGACGTCATTTAAAGCTCCGAGGTCCGAGGTCAAATGAACGCACCGTTGGATTTCTCCTTGAAGTTGTTTTAGAAAACTTTCACACAGAGTACCACCTTTAGTCCCGACCTGACGTAGCTGTATCTAACTCACTTGGACTCTTTTCCCGTTAACACAAACTCGTTCTGCTTCTGAACAGTACAAAAGAAAACGACCTACCAGACAGGCCGACCTGCTGCCCCAGCACCGTGGCGTACAGATGAGTGATATTGCGCGAGTAGCCTCCAAAGGGGCGCTGGGGGTCCAGCGTGAGGGTGATGGGGACCGAGATGTTGATGGGACCCGAGTCCTCCAGCAGGAGGGGGACCTGGGTGCTGGAGCGAGCCTGACCGCTGGTCACCACCATGCTCTCCGGCGTGGTCGACTCGTTCAGGCCGTGCTTTATCGTCTCGTTCTCCGACACGCAGAAGTCCAGCTCGTTGTAGCGCAGCAGGAAGGTGTTCCAGTCCTACAGAAGATATGTTTCCATCGTTAAGAGAGGAGACCAAGTCGAGATCCAACATTTATAAACTGATTATAGACGGTGTTTTTTTCTAGGCTGCGTAAACATATTTGAATGAAAATGACCGATATGACAAAGGAGACAGCAGACAGAGTGTTGGAGCATCAGAGGAACGTTTAGCAGGTCAAACCGGTGTGTGACTGTTGAAATGCTTTCCTGTAATGTATTTCACCTGTACACTTAGATCTTAGTCTGATTTGTACAGCGCCTTTCGGGAAACCCAAGGACGTCTGATTTGTATCTGGAGGTGCAATTTTGAAAAGCATTTATTTTTTACTATTCAGATTAATATGCAAAGGTTTATCCACATCCACTTCTAGTGCTTCCACACTTCAAGAAAACTCCTGAAAAACTCTGGATATTTCCAGGAGCAAGTCCGAGGGGGCTGATGTGAGAACGCAGCAGGATATTCTCTGGAGAATTCACCTCGAGCCAATAGGAGGGGGGATTGATGTTTATATTCTGTGACCGCTGCAGGCATAGAGTGTCCGCATGCGACCGCTACGATCTGCATGCATGTATTTAAACGGCTGCATTGTGTTTCCAGGTCTCCAGTTTGTTCTTCTCCACTCTTTTGTAGATATTGTGATTCTGTTGAACTACATGTAGCACTGATATAAAAGCAAATATTCTCATTATAGCGTCGTATAGCGCAGCCTTCCCCAAACTTCAGACTGCCGCGGCCCGCTTTGAAATACTCCAGGGCCCGTTATAAGACTACATCTATAACTTTGAGTTAGGTTAAATTATTGGACATGACAACATGATATTATGGTAAGATAGACACAAAACGTTTACTAAACATTATGTCCATGAATTGTCATGATAATCCTTCCTAATCACTTAAAGGGTTGTCTCATGGTAAATCATCATTATTGTGATATTTCTTATATTTTTAGGCCCGCCTGCAGTACCCACACGGCCCACCAGGGGCTGCGGCCCACACTTTGAGAAGCACTGGTAAAGCAGACGCTACCTCAGGAGACCTCCTCCCGTCTGAAAACAGCTCCATTACTCGATACCAGTCTTTACATTGGCATGTACATTAGAGCAGTTTAAAAAAGGGGTCAAAGGTCACATATAGCTCTCTCTGTATTTGAAGAAGACTTTGATTCCTTCATTGCTCTTCCTAATAAATGTAACTTGTAACATCACTTCATTTTCCCGGCGACACTCAGAAAAGTCTGAGTTGGTCAAAAACAGGAAGCGACAAGAGTTCAAACCGTTGCAGTAATGATTCCTCGCAGCATTAAGGTCACGAGCTGACATTTCAGCTGGTGCTCGAGAGGCACTTTATTGGAGCAGATGATATTTACTCCCTCTTCTCTGCGTGGCTGTGACTCACCTCCGTCAGCTCCGGAGACTTGATCTCCTTAATCTTGAAGAAATAACCGATGGTCAGGAAGGCAATGGCCACCGCGCTGACGCTGATCATAAAAATGACCAGCGGCGGACGGTTGTTGATGTAGCTTCTCAGGTTGTCTATAGGATTCAACAGGTACACCTGCACGTGGACAAATGAAACAATCATCTCATGAGTCATACGGGTTTCAATCAAACATCAGCGGTGAATAATCAGCCTTCACAAAGAGTCTTTAAGATCTTTGACTGCACAGACTTATGAAAAATATGCAGGTAATAGTTGCCCCGGCGACAGGACTCTCCGTTTTGAATATTTTAAAAAAGTGATACATCAGTGAAACGAGCCACTGGAATATGATTCATACGAGTGGCAGTCTCAGACAAAAGAAGACTGTGGTTAAAAGTTTAGAGTATAAAATTAAAGGGAGTGTAATTCAAATCTTCTTCAATACCTGACAGCGCACACGATGAGGTCACAAAGAGAGAAATACAGTCAAACTGTTGATGTTGTTCATCTGTGTGTAACTTAAAGCTGTGCTGAAAAAAAATCTATAAATCGTCATGTGGTCCTTGGAAACACATGTACAGCTGCAGACGCTACAGAATGGATCCGGCTGTAAAGCTGTGATGACAGAGAAGTCGACTGACCCATCGTGCCGTTCACAATAACATCATAGCCACAGCTCTGAGATTGAAATATTTGAATGTATACCATATTGTAGGGGTTGTGGGAAATACCCAGCCCAAACTTAAAGTCTTTATCTGTGATTCTTCTCACTTAAATGTAGAAATGAAGTATCTCCTCTGAAAATAACTCTGTGAGTCATGACTGTCTACAATGGGTGTAACACCCGAGTCCCACTGTCTGTGATGTTTTCAGAGTTTTCAGAGTCCTATCTTCAGTTTGTTTACATCGCCAGGACGGCCGGCTGACTCCTCCCCTCGTGTATAAAAGTTGTTTAATTGAGGGACTAGACAAAAGAAGAATAACATACTGTACTCACTGCTTAACTGTGTTTCTAGATCACGCTCATTTCAGGTAAATTTACATGCAGTGTGAAGATACGAGCATAATAAAGATCGTAGCATTAGCATGCTAACACAACAATGCAGCGCGAGTTGTTTTGGTTTCATGCTGGAGCTCAAGGGCGACATCTGCTGGATCAAAACATCACATATAAAGCCTTTAATGGACTCTCAGCATGGATGTTTCCGCTCTTTGTGTAAAATAATAATAAAATGTTTAAGAGAAAGGAAAAACAGTGCGATTCAGATATACCAAAATGCAAACATCCATATACACAACAAGTCACATATGGGAGGGGGGGGGGCATCATATCGGACAAACAGGAGGAGTTATTCAAAGGCTAGCGTAAAGAAGAGCGTTTGAAAAGAGGCCACAGATTGAGCCGATGTGATGGACGAGGGAAAGGCTGTTCCAGAGTTTTGGCAGCTTTGACTGTAATGACATGATGAGGCAATATTTGACAAAGCGATCTGTAAACACCAGCTCTACCAACCAGAGGTGAACCTGAAAACATGTAGCTGTGCAAATGTCACACTTCAAGACAATTAACTTATTCTTTATCTTTTTGTTTTTATTTTTACATTAAACTAAACACCAACCTGTTTCTAAAGACACACTGAACACTAATTCAACGGGACATTATGTGAGCTTCCTTTGCAAACACCGGTCACACAGGTGTGATTTATCAGGTTGTTTCAAGCTCCAAAGACCAAGACGAGTATTGGATCTATTGCAGGCTTTTTGCATCATTTGCTGAAGACCAAATTTAAAGACGACGGTGTGCTGTTGGTTTCTCAAAGTGTCATCTGTCTTATCATCTGTCTTATATGGAAATTACAGACGTGAGACTTCACAAAGATCTCACAATGGACTTCTGAAGATGACATTCAAAAGAACAAACGTCAGTGTCATTGAAATGCAGGAACAATAAGATGCTCTAATGAACACTGTGCACAATAAGGAGCTGTCAGACAGCAGGAGTGTGGAGTAGTGCGCTGTGTTTTTCCTCCTGACTGCAGCCAGGTGACATGCTGCTGTCAACCTTGTAGCTCTGCAAGCTAAGCTACCTGCCTGCCTGCCTGCCTGCCTGTCTGCCTGACTGGCCCTCAGACAATTGTTCCGGTGTTATACCAGGAATTGCACCCCTGCCGAGAAATGCATGCACCTTGCGGGACAATGCAAAAAAATATGGCATACACAATTTCCACACTGGCCGTGTTTTGCATCCACTCTTACAACACTATGCTGCCGTGTTTTGCATCCACTCTTCAGTTTACTCTACGCACACTTCATAGTCAAAACACTGTCTGCAGGTCACATTCACACAGGACGATGAAAATGCGTCTTCAGCGGAGTCTACACAACAAGAAGGAACCTTAATTAAGTATAAACTTCAGATAGGCTACTTTCTTTGTCATCACAGATTCCACCTGATCCAGGTTTCCAAAGGCACTTCCGCGAAGGTGCGTGCAATTATCTACAGGGATGCATTTCTCGACGTAACACCTGGATGTCACAGCAACGTGACAGTCGTGACATTTTTGAAGGATAAAACTGGTTAAACGAACAAACCAACACATGAGCAGCTCTCACCATTTTTTCTGTCGGTGCATGCGACGGATGCTAGCTTGGAGGTTTGTTGTGGGCCACAGTTTTGCTAGTCTGTGGTGCTAGCTTCCCTGCTTCGCTTTGCTTCGCTCGCGTCCCCTAGTCCCTCCTGAAGATACCGCGGAACAACAAAAGTCGGTGTTCGGTGGAGACAGCCAGACTTTCAGTGCAATCGACACCACGTATACTCCTTCCCATTCTTTTTGCTCTGTAATTCACTGCAGCCCTGGTGAGAAATATCTCAAGAAGAGTAGCGACTGGAACAGCGTCAATAATGTATCTGGGTCCTCCCTCCCCGCCGACATCTCCTCCGCGCATCCGCACTGCGCAGAAACGCAGCTCACCTCACTTCTCGCGATTATCGGAGGAAATGTGCGCAAGAAATAGTCCGTGCTCGCATTGAGTTCTGGTCACATCTACGCCTTTTACGTAGACAACCGCTGATGTGTTTCAGGCGTGTTTACAATTTGTTTAAAGCGGGCTTCTGCGGCTTTAAGGTTGGAGAGAAAGTGCAGCAGGGGGAGGGTTTTTTTTTTTTCTTTTTGCGGAACTGGCAAGACTGGTTTGACATGTGGTAACTATTTTATTAACAGATAATGAAGCCACATGATAGATGATAAAAAACAGTTTAGATTCCCTTAACAGCACTGGCTTTCCTGATGAACACCAAATGGAAACATTTAGGTTTTTCAGGACAAAAGATGTGCAGTGCAATGTTTTGTTTTTTACTATCATTTTGTGATGGAGTTTGATTTCAATAAATAGAATAGAATAGAATTACTTTATTGATCCCAAACTGGGAAATTGTGGCGTTACAGCAGTAGGTTATCCAAACACACAATATGAGTAAAAACCACAACATTAGCAAATCTAAACACAATATAATATTAAATACAAAGTAAATAAGCACTAAAAATATCAAAACTAAGAATGGGAATATAAACAACCAGGATTTAACTTAGCATTACTAGTCTTAAATATGAATTATTAAATGTAAATGTGCAAAAACAGAGTTGTAAATGATCAGTATTGACATAGGGAACTGTGCAATCAGTGATTCTATAAGTTAAAGTGCATGAGTGTAGATATGTTATCAGCAGAAACTATTCACAATAACGGCGAGTAGACAGACAAATGAAGTGAACAAATAAAGTAGACCACCCGCCTTTATATTTAAATATATATCTTGTTTGTGCATTTTACAATGACATATTGATGGTGCATACTAATCATTAGGTATTCTTACTCAGACTTTTATATGTATAGAATATATGGAAATAAGCAAATCAAAACTGCACTGTAAATCCACCATAAATACTCTTGCAGGTAACTGACAACTTTAATAGCAATGCATGACTGTTTCCTCATGTGACTGGCAAAGGAAAGGGCAATCAGGAAAATAGAAAGGGAGCAGAGAACCATCACCATCCTCACAAACCCCACAAAATAACACACTGAATATGCGGCAATCATGGTTACTGTTTGTATTTATTTTCCTAAATAAAGCATGAGAAAAATCTTATATTTTGCACTAATAATTTGTATATAAATGCACTTCTCCCGCAAAGCATGAATACAATTAATAATATAACAATAAAGCTCAAAAATAGTTATAAAACCCTTTATTTATATTTATTTATAGGTTCTTATTTGTACTTCTTGGGCTCATCCAGCAGGTGGTGCTGTTTGTATTAAAAGTCCATTCACGACCATACACTCTGGCTATCCAATCAGAATAGTTACTTTAATCCAAATCCCGCCCCATTTCGCGTGCTTGCCACGGTTGCCCATGCCGTGTACATTTTTCAAAAGCTGCCGCAAGTTAAAAGGATTTCACAGAGAGTTTCCGGTATGTTAAATAAATCCTACAAAATAAAGTTAGAACGGCACCTATTCTTACACTCAATTCTTTTTTTATTTTGTCTGATAGGTGGGGTAACGTAATGTCCGAGGTATATTACGGTTTCACACGCACATAAATATAACTTTAGTTCGCGAGTATTGCAATATTAAAACATTTTTCGCGTTGGCGTTTTTATTTTGAAAAAGCAAGCCCGGAAGTGCTTAATGTCCGTTAACTTGACACCGCTTAGCCGTTAGCTCACAACAATGAGAAGGTGCAGCGATACTAACCGTTCTTTCATATAAAACTAAGCTCCGACGAGGTACAGTAGCTTAATATTTGTGAAGATATCAGCAGAAAGTCAACACTTCTATCCTAGTTTTTGCATAATTTATTATTAGCCTGCCCTCTTGTTGTGTGTGGGACTTAGTGTGTAACGTCGATGCTAATGCTAATCAAGTAGCCAGCCTAACCATTGACTTCGTGTCACTAGTCGGAAAGTAAAACACACTTTACACTAATGTTTGACTTTACTGACAAAGAAGTAGCTGCAGTAAATGAAGACATTATCTGTACACATGCACGAAAAGTATTAGATAACACCTTACTAAACAATGAGTTATTATTAAAGTTATATAATTGTATCTACTACTTTGTTTACATGTTTGCAGGATCATTGGGCTGTAAATCATCTTACAGCAGGACATATTCAGACATGTTGCACACAGATTATATTGAATAGTTTCTGCTGATAATATGTTTTTAACTTATGTCAATACTGACCATTTACAACTCTGTTTTGCACATTTACATTTAATCTTTCATATTTAAGACTAGTAATGCTAAATTAAATCCTGGTTGTTTATATTCTCATTCTTAGTTTTGATATTTTTAGTGCTTATTTACTTTGTATTTAATATTATATTGTGTTTAGATTTCCTAATATTGTGTGTTTGGACAACCTGCTGCTGTAACGCCACAATTTCACAGTTTGGGATCAATAAAGTAATTCTATTCTATTCTATTCTATTCTATTCTATTTATTTTTATTATTATTATTATTATTATTATTATTGAATTAAGTTAAATTAAATTAAAAAAATTATTATTATTATTATTATTTTTTTTAAATTTTAATTTAATTTAATTTTATTTAATTTTATTTAATTTAATTTTATTATTTATTATTTATTTTATTTTATTAAGCAAATTGAGACACTGAGATAAAAACATGGAAAGTTATAGGATAGATTATCAGCGGGTCATGGTCAGACATGTTGCACACAGATAGACAGATAGTCAGTTGATATGGTATCAGCCTTACTTTAGGACTCGTAATTGTCTAAATCAATGTGTTCCTTTGTTTTTTTTTTAGGTTGTAACCCGCCCACTATCACCTCTGGATGCAGAGACAGCTAATTCTGTTGACTCAGAGGGCTGTTTGGATAGGTCGACAACTTCTTGGCACACTTATCAGGCCGTGGGGAGAGTGTAGAGCCTCTTCTGTGTCTTCATGCTTCAAACCTACAACTGGTGATTCGTTGCAGATTTTCAGGGACATCCATCCCTTCTCTGTGGTTATCCAAAAGAGAAGACTTCTCCAAAACAATCCTCCCCGTTTCTACCAACATCGGTGTTATTCCAGCGAGCCTGACATGTCAGAACAAAGGTTCATAGTGGAGTACGCCAAACGAGGCACCGCAGGATGCAAGAAATGCAAGGACAAAATCCAAAAGGGCATAGTGCGCATAGGGAAGATTGTGCCAAACCCCTTCAGCGAGTCTGCAGGAGAGATGAAGGAGTGGCATCATGTGAAGTGCATATTCGAAAAGCTGGAAAGGGCAAGAGCTACCACCAAGAAGATCGAGGACATCACAGATCTGGAGGGCTGGGAGGAACTGCAGGATGAAGACAAGGAGATCATCAACAAACATGTGTCAGGTACAGGTTCTTTAGGATTTATTCTGCCATCGCACAATTGGAACAGTTGTCGCTCGGGCTGGGAATCTTTGGGTGTCTCACGATTAGATTTCTATTCTTGGAGTCACGATTTGATTTAAAAAGATTCTGGATTTATGGTTTCAAAGTCTATTTTTGAATAAGTTCATACTTCAGGATCTCCTCCAGTCATCTGTGAGACTTGCTGAATTTCTTGCTGCTCTATTTGGCATTCTACTGTGTGAAAGAGCTAGCATTAACACTTAGCAGGGAGTGACTGATAATAGCCACAAAAAGGGAATTTATGAATATTTTTAAAATCTCTTTAGATAAGAATCTTTTTTTTAGATTTTTTTTAAATAAATCGATTTTTTTTCCAACCTCTAGTTGTCAGTCAATAAACCGGACCAAAGCAGTGTTGATACCATCTACAGTCCACAGAACTTCACCTTTCAGTATTATATCATTTAATTGGAATTTTAAAATTCATCCCATAATGTAGTTAAAGAGTGAAAGTGCATCACACATCAGTACTGCTCTGAAACAAGAACTCCTGTTTCACTTATTGTTTAATTTTTAATAAGCAATGGTTTGATAATGCTGTCCTATTCTTTATTACCTGCAGGGTGTGTCTTGCTCTTCACTGTTGAACTGTCAGCAGCATACCTGTTTAACCAGATCAACTTACGAGTCACCACGTTATATGACATGAAGGGTTGTTGTTACTGACTGCTCACTTTATTAAGAAAAGGAGCTGGATTTTATTAGTTATTTATATTTTTGATTTATTTAGGACCAAACATTATTTTACTGTAGTGCTGCATTGAGTCGTCACTAGTGTTGTTGTCGTGAGTGAACTAACTGAGACCAAGACATACCTGAGACCAGAGTGCTCCAAGACCGAGTCAAGACCAGGACCATGAATATAACTGAGAAATCATCAACTTGTGTGAAGGGGGCGTGTCACTCACTTAGACTGAAACATCTGGAAGGTTGCAGGTTTTACCGAGGGATAAAAATCAAACTACAAATTAATTGAAGTTATTAGTTATTTTAGAAAGAGGCGTTTTCCTTCTAATCACAGTAATGACTTGGAAAAATTGTGTCAGTTGTGGTCTTGACCGGTCTTGATTTAAAATCCGGAGTCCGCCCAGTCTGAGACCGAGACAAGACCGAGTCAAAGTGCTTTCAATTCCGAGACAGAGACCTTCAAAAAGTGGTTTTGAGACCAAGACCGATTTCTAGTTGTCACAATACCAGAATTTTTAACTCCAATACAAGTAAAGATGAATGTTTTGATACCATGGCAACAGAAATTCAAGTTGGCACCCAACATCGGCTAATTTATTATTTTTTAATTGACAGCAATTGCAAGCAAACTCCTTCACTCTGTCTAAAAAGCACAAATATGTTTGTATATGTGTCAAGTTTTTGTGCGATTTAGACAGGGCTCCTTGTCTTTCTCTAACGGCAGCTTTGGGTTAAAAAAAGCTTCTATTCTTTTCAATACAATTGATCATTTAAATAACGGAGGTCGTATCATTTAAAACATTTTATTAAAAAGTATCAAATTAAAATTTGTCTCCTGCAGTGAAGCCTTGCCATACAAATCTTTATTGTGTCCTGATGTGAGTTTATTAAAGCCGTTACTCTTCTTGTACCTGGTAAGGTGTTCTCTTTTATATCAAACCCATTCTTCTTCCTCTCATAGACCTGATGGCCAAAGTCAGTTCAACTCCAAAGAAGAAGGTTCAGGCGAAGATGAACCCCAGCGGCCAGCTAATGGCTCCTCCTGCTGACCCATCACTCAACGCTCCACGCAAGTTCTCAGGCTTCACGGGTAAGACGTGATCTCTCTCTTCAAGGGGTTTCTGGACCGCTCCAGAGCCACTCAAAAAGTACTACAGACAAGGTAAAGAAAGCCAGAAAGGAAGTTTTAAATCAGAAAGTTTCTGAAAAATCTTTTAATCTTGTTTTATTTTTAATCACTCATGGAAGGCTAGCAAATTAAACGGGCAGTACGTAAATTCTGTCACTAGGGGGCTCTCAATCAAAACAATAACAAGAAAGATTCTCTCTGATTGATTCTGTTGTAGTGCTGCTCGACTGTGGCAAAAAAACATAGTCACGGTTACTTTTGATTGATATTTGAAATCAAAATGATTAAACACAATTAATTATAGATTTTACAACATCTGCATCACATGAATTTATCAAAATCAAACCCTCTTAATCACGCTGACCACTTTGAAAAAGATGCAATAAATGATAACATATAATAACAATGAATACATACACTTCATTAATTATGTTTTTGAGGTAGTGGTGATGAACTCAACAAACACTTAACACACATGATTAATCCTCTGAAGGAAAAGATGAAATTGTGGCAGGCGGGGAATCATGGGAGTTCTCTCTGCTGATTTTCCACACTTGATTAAACACTGGATAAAACGAGCCCAACACGAGATGCTGCACAGAAATCATTGAATCTCGATTTTCTTGCTTTCATGATCGTGGGGAATCAAAATAGTAACTTAAATTTAAACTCCATTACTTACCCAGCCCTCCTCTGTCGCCCTGTGATGACCTTTATTAGAAGATGTGTACAAGGGCTCGTCTAGTTTTCAGTCTGTAGCAGTAAACAAATAGAATCCATGATATGTTTCATAAACGCTGTTACAATGAAATGCATTAGTAATTACCTCCAATTCAAAAAGAATAAAGGCCGAGTTTAAATAATGAAACGCATCCTGACTCTGAATTTACAGAGCAAACGGTGATTTGTATGCAGCCCGAGAGGAACAACTAGGACATGAAGTCCCTCGAGGTCCGATGAATATGGATCTGTGTATTTTGGAAACAACAGTTCCACACGGAAGTGTAAAAGTGTTTTCTTTTTGTTCGTGTGTTTTTCAAAGCGTGGCAGAGAAATTGTCAGCCTTCAGCGACACTACAAAGTCTGAAAATCTCAGAAAACCAAAGAATCCCCTAAACCAACATCTTATCATTGAAACTGTGGAAGTCTGGATTGTGTTTCTTTGACTCTGCTTTGCTCAATCAGTGTTTGATAACATGTATGGTTCCACTTCCCTTCTCCTTTCAGCCGCCAAGGCAGGCAGCTCCAGCAGCCCAGGACCGTCCTCGTCCCCGTCCCCGTCCCCTGCAAAAGCCAGCCAGGGCAGCGCCTTGTCCAAGCAGCTCTGTGACCCCCAGCACAAGGACTGCCTCCTCAGGGAGTTCCGCAAGCTCTGCGCCGTGGTGGCTGAAAACAACAGCTACAACACCAAGACACAGATCATTGAACGGTTCCTGAAGAAGGGCTCAGGCGGAGGTTGGTGTCTGAGCCTTTTCCCCCACATGTGCACTCCTGAAAATGTCTGGAGTAGTTCAAACAGGCGGCCCCTGAGATCTTGTTCGGGAGACTTTCCCTGTCAGACGGGAGGGGTGGTGGGGTTGGGGTGGGGGTTGTCTCAGGCGGCCAGAAACATGAAGTCAAAGAATGACATGGAAGATGTGGCCTCTTGCTTTTATTAGATAGAACAGCTGAAGAGAGACAGGAAACTTTGAGGAGAGAGTCAGGGATGACATGCAGCAAAGGGCCGAGGTCAGATTTAAATCCACGGCCACTGCAACAAGTACTACAGCCTCCTTACATGGGGCCCGCAACATAACCGCTAGGCTATCCGGCGCCCCGACCTGACAGAGTTTGACCTTTATATCAATGCTACATGTCATTGATTGATTGACAGGGTCATCAGAAGAGTGGAGAAGAACATACGGCCCCTCAGATCCTCCAGTTCCTCTCTTTTAGTTGTTCCACAGAGCAGGACAAAAACCTTTGGTGATGCTGCTTTCAGCTGTTACGCCGAGAATATTGAGATTTTTAAACGCAGTCTTAAAACTCATTTATTCAGTCTGGCTTTTATATAGTGCTATTTAATAATGTTAAGATAAATTCAAATCTTAACATTATTATATTGCCTTTTTTATCCTACTCCAATTTTAAATATTCTTCTCCTATGTATTCATTTTAATAACTTATTGCTTTTATGTGTCGTATTTCTTTTTCTCTTTTTTTTTATTCTTATTGGTGTGCATTAGTCTCTTAATGATTTTATAAACTACTTTTTAATCAATAACTTTTCTGCACTCTTGTTAAGCACTTAGAACTGCAATTTAATTTCTCTGAAAGGTGCTATATAAATAAAGTTTGATTGATTGATTGATTGATAATGGAAAATAACAAACATAATGAAGCTGTTTGATAACATGCTGCGTTCTCACACTTAGCTAGGGGTAGGCGGGACAGATTCTGGGTATAGTGTGTGAAATATTTAGCTGTTAGCGTTCACCCCAAAACATTTACAGGTTGGATTTCAGGAGTTTTGTGCGAGTGTGAAAGCACCATTGTTCATTTTTGTCCCGTCAGTGTTTTTCAGTAGATTCTCCTCTGTAACAGAATCCAGGAGTTTAACAACCAAATATTTGTCTTCTTTTTCTTCCATCCTAGATAAGTTCCACGGAGATCTTTACCTGACGGTGAAGCTGCTCCTGCCGGGCGTCGTCAAAAGTGTCTACAACCTCAACGACAAGCAGATTGTAAAACTCTTCAGTCGCATATTCAGATGTAACCAGGACGACATGGTGCGCGACCTGGAACAGGTTTGTGATTCTCATGTTCTCACACAATGAACTCCTACAATGTGCAAAGGAGTAAAAGTAGACGAGCTACGCTAGATGTTGATATAAATACTGCACACTTTAAACAGTCAACAGAACAAAACTCCTTTCCAGAGATTTAACTCTAGCCCAGATAATTTCTCCTGACACTGGTGTCTTTCTCTCTCTGTTCAGGGTGATGTGTCTGAAACAGTGAGGATGTTCTTTGAGGACAGCAAATCCTTTCCAGCTGCTTCCAAGAGCCTCCTGACCATCCAGGAAGTAGATGCAACCCTGACCCGCCTCGCCCAGCTGACCAAGGAGGACGAGCAGCAGACCGAGCTGGAGGAAATTGCCAAAAAGTATTCATTAAAATCCTCCTCCTCATAAAGCTCCTTTTAATGTTGCAGTCGTTTGTTTCCAGTGGTTTTTTTGCTTGCACTGCTTTTTATTCTCAGTGTGTGTTAGGTTGTTTTCAGGGTTGTCTGCCCCGGGGTGTTTCTCTCTCTCACGCACGCACACACACACGCACACGCCCACACACACACAAACCCGAGGCGTCGTTATTTGACATTCTGCCTCACACAGCAGCAGATTCTTAAATAGGGCTGTGTGTGTTTGCTTTCTGTAAAACCAGCAGGAGCATTATTTTGAAGTTCTGAACTGGAAAATAACAAATCCTAACGTGTGGTAAATGACATAAATAGGACAACACATTCTTCTTGTCAGTCTTACACATTCAACCATAACATAGCGGAGAAATGACAGATAGGTTCTGTGCATTAACGTGCAATAAAGCTTCACATGACTTTTATATTCACTACTTATTCTCTTCACAGTAATCGTGCTTTTGCAGCAATTACATTTGCATTCTCTTACTTCCACAGATGCACCGGTAATGACCTGAAATGCATCATCCGACTCATTAAACACGACCTGAAGATGAACTCTGGAGCAAAGCACGTGTAAGAGTCTCCTGCCGACATCATGTTCTTTTCACATTTTATGAAAACAGTTGTTTTTTCATACAGACCTTGAACTCGTCATTTATTTTTTATTTTATTTTTTTTGTTTTGTTTGCCTGCTGTGCAGCTTGGATGCTGTGGATCCAAACGCGTACGATGCCTTCAAGGCCTCACGTAACCTAGGTGACGTGATTGAGCGGGTGTTGAGGAACCAGCAGGAGGCGTCCAACGGGTCAGGACCGAGGAAACTCCTCACTGTGGAGGCCTCGCTCATGACCCCCGTTCAGCCCATGTTGGTGAGTAGCACAAGTAAAAACTTAAACTCAGTGATTTATTTATTATCTCGGTGATTCAATATCAGATATATTGGGTTTACAAGACACCAGAAAGACAGGTGCAGAGGTCCGACAATTCATCACACGTTATTATGAAGTTGTTCTTTGCAGAGAAAATCTGTTATAAAGAAGGTTCCTCTTCTTAAGCACAACTCAAGTTTTTAAATAGATGAACTTACTTCTACCATCTGTATTTAGGCCCTGTGTCCACCTAGCCTCCTTTTTATTTAGCGCCAGCATCTTTTTCCAAGCAGAGAATCACTCCCATGATTCCCCACCAGCCTCGAGCACATTTATTGGACGTGCTCTGACTGGACACATTCGCCCTGAATGTTTACATTTCAGCTCTTACAGCGGTTCGTTTACATTCTCCTTCCTCATTTCTGTACTTTTCAAAGATATATCTTTTGTACATTTTTTTAAATTGCATTATATTCATACTTTGTTTAATCGTTTCGTCAAAACCATTCCACAAAACCACCCCACAAATGGAAATACACATACTTTTTAAATTGGTCCGAGCATAATGCTGTTTCAAGTTTAGTTTCCCTCTAAAGTTGTAACCCCCCTCTCTGTCTTAGAACAGTTTTAGTATGTTTACAGGTAGCAGGCTTCCTTCACTTTAGGGTTAAAATCCACATGAAGGAGAGGATATGATGTTGAATCTGTTTCCAGCTGATGGCTCATCATTAGATTCTCTAACAGGCAGCAGCTGGAACTCACTGATTAATCTCATCTGTAAATGCATGACTTTTTCTGAGTCTCTCTTTCTAAACGCGGGTATTAATTCAGCCTGATTTATGAGTTTCTCAAAGCGCCCACTGACCATTAAATTGCACATTACACACTGACTTTTAATTACACAGTTTAAAAGGAAAGTCATAAAGTTCACGGCAGCTATTTCACATTTCAGCTCATGAATTAATAACGCACCACGGGTCTCAGCTCCTCACAGAAATAAAAACTTTCCCAGTTTAAAACTTGCTTCTGTTTTTTTAAAGGAGTGCATAATATAAAACTCTAATTCCACTTCCTGTTTGATCTAGTAGACTCATTAGAGAAGGGAGACGTGCTCGAAGAAAAAGCTGAGAAACATGATCAGTACAGTCGGAGCAGCAGGTGGATGTGCCGTCACGTTGGGCAGCATCCTCTCCTGCTTTTGCCTGCTCCACATTTCAGAAAATGTGTGCTCAAACAGGCCGTTTGAAGATTTTCCCTCCATGACATCACAAAGGGCAGTAGCCCCTCCCCCAAGTGGGTGACACTGCCACAGCTAGGTGTTTGTTCTGCCCTCTGAGTCTGCCTTCTCACCGTAAACAATAGGGCATGGAGCCACCCAAGCCCTTCCAGAGAGGGGGCGTGGTCAGACACAGCTCATTTACATATTTAAAGGTACAGACACAGAAACAGCCTGTTCTGAGCAGGGCTGAAATAGAGGGGTTTATAGACATGATCAAATACAGGATCAGAGTGGATTTAGAACAAGAAACTTCACACACGTTTTGGGGAGCTCTGAGACTTCTTTAAACTGAAGAAGAGGAGGAGGATATGTCACCTTTAATTGAGTTCATGATGCAGTTTTGCTGAGTACAATACTTTTTTTCTAATAAGAAACAGCTACTTCCTTTCTATAAGTATCATTGTTGTTCTTCTTATAACACTTTTTCTATTGCCTAAAGGTAAAAAAGTGAAATGCAAATCATACATTTTAAGTTATGTAAAAGTCCAATTCAACTGAAAGCAAAGTTTAAAGCACCTTTTGTCCTTGCAGAGCACCAAAGATCCCAGCCGATGGTCTAAAGGATAGACTTTCCTTGGCCAACTCGAGATAGATGAAATGTTTCAAAAGAAATAAATTACTGACATCACGGTAAATTGTTTTTTTCTTTTGTGAATTCAGGCGGAGGCGTGTAAGTCGGTCGAGTACGCCATGAAGAAATGTCCGAACGGCATGTACTCTGAGATCAAGTACGACGGAGAACGAGTGCAGGTCCACAAGAACGGAGACAACTTCAGCTACTTCAGCCGCAGCCTCAAACCAGTGTTACCACACAAGGTCTGTCCATCACACACACACACACACACACACACACACACACACACACACACACACACACACACACACAGCCTGTATAGCTTTAAACCCACGACTAGAGTGACAGTGCATGATAGAATAGATTCACCTCTGCAGGGTTAGCAAATGAAGCTGTTTTCACCTCTACACACCTGACATTTATCTAGATAAAGGGCAAACTCTGGGTGTTGTCTGAGTAAAGTCTGAGTAAAGTCTGAGTAAAAAATGTGGCTGTTGTCATCACACATTCAGCTCCTCCTGGAAATATCAGCACTTTTTCAGAAGTTTTCCGCAAGTGTGAAAGTACAATAAAATGTGTGAAATTCAGACATTTCTAAAAGTGATGGTATAGAGACAGCACTGAATATGCAGGGACAAATAGCTTGACAGCATGTCCAGTAGCCCTTTCACACCACTAGAGGGTGCTGCATACACTTTGTTCTTCACTGTAACACTGAAAACTGTACACCTCAGGACTCAAAACCTCAGAAATAAACACCTCAGGAATAAAAACCTGGCACAGAGAGACAAGAGACCAAAACAAAACCTTGGAGCTTTTGTGAAAGAAATGTGCTGAAACCAAAGCTCACAGGTGACTACATACCAGCTGAGACATTATTATGATCCAGCTAATATGTAAATAAGAGGAGATGAAGTTATCTGGTAGAACACGTGTAGTTTTTTCAGCTTTTTAATATTTATTTAAGAACTTTTATTACCATGTTAATGACATTTATCCCCGTCTGCTGCAGACATGATTCCCTGTGTGGCCTCCCTGACCGTGCTGCCAGGCAGACACATAGCTTTCAAAGGACCCTCAGCTACTGTAATTAGGCAATTAATGTTAATGTTAGGTTAACATTCCTCAGGGTTGTAATAGAGTCTAATTACAAATGTCCAAATTTCCTAATGATTTCATTCTCAAAACGACTCGGGGCGAGTCTAATGAAGATGGATTTAGGGAACAAGCTCAAAGAAGAAAAAACAAATCTGTTGAAGCATGCATGTTTTTTTTAAAATTTCAATTATACTTGTTGAGATTTAGTATTTATCCTACATCAGGTTTGTGAATACTGTACCTTTAACCCCGTCCACACAAAGCAAGACAAGACTAAATATATCAGAATAAAGAACGGGACAAACAGAAGAAACATGTCCTCTCTAAATCAGCAGTTCAGATCCAAGATGATCTACTTAGCGAAATTTTCCATCAAAGAGAGCTTCATCCCGGCTCAAGAAAATGACATCTGTTGAGTGTGATGCCTGTAAAATCATATCAAACTAACACCTGTGTACACTTGGCATGAGCCTGCAGGTGTAAACGTGCTCACAGAATGCAGGTACTTGATCTCCTGCCATCTGATTGGAGATATCGCTCCGTTAAAACAGCCAGGATGTGCAACAGATTCTTTCAACAGGCTATAAGACGGTGAAACAGAAAAACAGCCTGAACATCCACACAACATGACTCCTTCTTATTTATATCCATACGAGATTTACTATGTGTTTACGTTTGCCTCATTGTAATCGTTGCACTGCCTGCACTTGCACGGGGCAACGAGGAGGGGCTGAGCCCTATCAAAGCTCTGCGCACAACTACGAAATGACATGAGGTTGTGCACATTTTAAATAGTTAAACAAATAGAAAATGTAAGATATGTGAGAAACACTGGACTGAAGAAGGCCTTAATATCGTGGCTTGAAATGGCCGTTTGAATATGGCCATTGTTGCCCAAAAAGTGAGTTTGACACCACAATTCCAATATGGGGACCGCCATCTTTGTCAGCTTCAGAAACCAATGGTCAACGTTGCTGACACTACGTCCATATTTTCTACAGTCTATGATGTTTTTAGTGTGTATCCATGAAGAAGGGTGCCTGTGTCACGGTTCAGACTTTTTCTTTTAAATGCTTACAAGACTTAAACACAATCATTAAATGAAAATGTAAGACAGGCTCAAAATGCAGGTGAACGATGGAAGCACGACTTAAAGGGAACAAAAGTTCTGCTTCCTAAAATCAAACTTATTCAAACTTCTAATGTGGCTGCAGCTTAATTCTTCAGAGGATCTGCCTCTACCATGTCAGGCTCTTCAGATACTTGTCCTGATTCGGGTCTCTCGAGTCCTTCTGTGCTATCGGTTTCCGATGCCTCCTATTTACCTCTCAGTCCTTAATCCCCGTGTGTCCCTGTGTCTGCTTCAGGTGGCCCATTTCAAGGAGTACATCCCTCAGGCTTTTCCCGGAGGCCACAGCATGATATTGGATGCTGAAGTCCTCCTAATTGACACAAACACCAGTAAACCTCTGCCCTTTGGGACCCTCGGTGTACACAAGGTGAGAACACATCAGCCAATTTGCACCTTTTTTTTAATTTGTGCAGCTTCACTTCACACTCTACCTCTCCGTCCTCAGAAAGCGGCCTTTCAAGATGCCAAAGTGTGCCTTTTTGTCTTTGACTGTATCTACTTCAACGGCGTCAGTCTCATGGAGAGGTAATGTCTTAATCTTTTTATTGTCATCAACAAAGAAGAACACCTGATGGTTATGATGATCCCTTGATTTTATTCCCACAACATTTCTCAAAGAGGTTTTTAACACAGTTGGACCCAGTATTTTATCCATTATTAATAGTTCCTTGGCGGAAGGTGTAGTCCCCTCTGCTTTTAAACATGCTGTGGTCCAACCACTTTTAAAGAAACCCAACCTTGATCCCACTGATTTTAACAATTTTAGACCAATCTCAAAACTTCCATTTTTATCAAAAGTTTTAGAAAAGGTGGTTTCAACACAACTTTTATCTTTTATGACTGAAAATAACCTCTTTGAGAAATTCCAATCCGGTTTTAGAGCTTGTCACAGCACAGAGACTGCCCTCCTCAAGGTAACCAATGACCTTCTTTTAGCAGCAGACAGAGGGGAGGGCACAATTTTAATTCTTTTAGATCTTAGCGCAGCTTTTGATACTGTTGATCACACAATTTTAACTGATCGTCTCAGACATTGGGTTGGTTTAAAGGATACTGCACTTAGCTGGTTTTACTCTTATCTTTTAGAAAGAACCTTCGCGGTCACCATCGGTAACTACTCCTCCTCTACCTCTAACATTACCTGTGGTGTACCGCAAGGTTCAGTTTTAGGTCCCATTTTATTCTCTATTTATATGCTGCCTCTTGGCCAAATAATTGAACGCCACAATGTCTCCTTTCACTGCTACGCAGACGACACACAGATATACCTTCCTTTGAGACCTGAGGACCCTAGGAGCCTAGCTGCTGTCAGAAACTGCCTAAGCGATATCAACTGCTGGATGGCGCAAAACTTTCTCCAACTGAACAATTCTAAATCTGAAATCATAGTATTCAACCCGCCAAACACCACTCATATCTCAAAGAGCAGCCTCGGTCCCTTATTCACCAATGTCCAACCCACCGCCAGAAATCTAGGAGTAACATTCGATTGCAATCTCACTTTTGAATCCCATATCAAAACAGTTGTCCGATCAAGCTTCTTCCATCTACGCACCATCTCCAAAATTAAAACAATCCTAACCCAACGAGACCTTGAAAAGATCATCCACGCCCTCATCTTCTCCCGACTTGACTACTGTAACTCCCTCTTTTCCGGAATCACAAATAAGTCACTGTCTCGCCTCCAGCTGGTCCAAAATGCAGCAGCTAGGCTTCTTACTGGTTGTAACAGACGGCATCACATCACTCCAATTTTAGCTTCATTACACTGGCTTCCTGTACGTTCTAGAATCGATTTTAAGATTTTACTCATTACTTTTAAAGCACGGACGGGGCTGGCTCCAAGCTATATAACAGAGTTACTGACACCATATGAGCCAGCCCGCAGTCTTAGATCCTCAGGTGGGAGCCTCCTGGTCGTTCCAAAGTCGAGACTTAAAACTAAAGGTGACCGGGCCTTTTCAGTCAGGGCCCCTCGACTTTGGAACGACCTCCCTGAGGAGATAAGACTCGCAGACTCCCTCAATTCTTTTAAATCCCTTCTTAAAACATACTTTTACAGACTTGCTTTTATGTGATGTCGTCTTCTTAATGTCTTTTCTTACTGGTTTTACTATTTTTATCTTCTTCTACTTCTTACTGTCTTTTATTTATGGTCTTATCTCGTATTTATGCTCATATCTTAATCTCCTCTTGTGTTTTAACTTGGTAATTTCTTATCTTACTTACTTTGTCTATTTATGTTTCGTATTTATAGTTAATTTTTATTTTTATTAATATTATAGTTTTGGGTTTTTTGATTCTTTAACCACTTGTTTTTATTTCCTTTACTGCGCTTACACTCTCATTGCTTTTTATTTGCTTTTATCTCTTAGTTTCTTACATCTTTTTAAATCTTTGGTCCTCTTGGTCTCAGCTCATGTTGTTGGGTTCTTGTGTTCCTGGGTTCTTATGATAGATCTTATGATGGTTCTTATGATGGTTGGGTTATATTTGTCTGGTTGTGTATCGTGCACTTTGGGTTCTTTTCTGTTGAATTGTTTTTAATTATTTTTGGTATTTTGCATCTGTTATATTCTTACTGTTGTTAATGTTTTTCTGTGTTTAGTTTGCTTTGTTCTTGCTGTTTGTCAAAGCACTTTGTAAACCTGTGTTTTTAAAAGGTGCTATATAAATAAAGTTATTATTATTATTATTTCTCCTCAGCAAAAACCTCGACACTGAAGCTCTTGTTGTGTCCTTCTGAGTTATTTATGTGTGTTCTCTCCAGGCCTCTGTGTGAACGCAGGAAGTTCCTGCATGACAACATGGTGGAAGTTAAAGACAGGATCCTGTTCTCCGAGATGAAGCACGTCACTGTAAGTCACTCTCTGGATGTTGCTTTGGGCCGTGTGTGAACACCTTTACAAGCTCATAAAATGTGTGTGTGTGTGTGTGTGTGTGTGTGTGTGTGTGTGTGTGTGTGTGTGTGTGTGTGTGTGTGTGTGTGTGTGTGTGTGTGTGTGTGTGTGTGTGTGTGTGTGTGTGTGTGTGTGTGTGTGTGTGTGTGTGTGTGTGTGTGTGTGTGTGTGTGACAGAGGGCTGGAGATCTGGCTGACATGATTACTCGTGTCATCAGAGAGGGACTGGAAGGTCTGGTGCTGAAGGATTTAAAGGTCAGTTGGAGATATGTATTGAATTAAATCACCTTTGTTAGCAATGTGAAGGCAGGAGAATGTACTTATAGAAACAAGATGATAATGAAGGTTTTTGTGTCTCTGTTTCAGGGGAGCTATGAACCAGGGAAACGCCACTGGTTGAAGGTGAAGAAGGACTACTTGAACGAGGGGGCGATGGCCGACACAGCCGACCTGGTGGTGCTGGGAGCCTTCTATGGGAAAGGCTCAAACGGTCAGTAAACCCTGAAACTCCTTTGACAGTACTCACATTTTATTTATACAGCAGAAGAAATATCCACTGTTCCATGCTCTCCTCACTTTGTCTGACACTTTTAGTGACCTTTTTTATGCACAGTCATCGTCAGTATGATTCCTGGGATACTAAAAGTAGCTAACAAGACAGTTTGTCTTAATTTGTACTAATGCAGTGAAAAATGTCGTTAATGACCATGGGGACCATTTTGCTTTTTGTGAGTAGTGCTTAAGCAAACCTGGCTGTAAATAAATATGTGTTTAAGTAGCTCTGAAAAGAAGACAAACCTGCACACTTAATCCATGCCACAGAAGTTAAACAATCACAACCTTTTAACCACATTGCGTTCATCAGGGGACATTTATTGGCAGAACAATATGAAAGCGATAAAACCCATAGACTATAAATATGAATGTTTGAAGCCTGAGTGACGTCAGCCATCTGTTCCTGCAGGGGGCGCTGGAGGCTCATCAGCAGCAGCCACCATGCTGGAAATGCTGACTCAGTCAACCTAACGACAGGCTGAGAGCTGGAGCTGAGGCGGGTTTTAAGCCTCTTGATGAACTGTTACATCGCGCCCAGCTGTCAATCATGTCAGCTACACACCTAACTATGGATAACATGCATCGTTCATGAAATCAAAACAGAGCCGTTTTTAAAAAAAAATCACCACCCGTACAGAGTGTGCCAGTGATGACAATAACTAATCAGACCTGTTTGGTTTTTAGTACCAGGCTGTAAACATGTTTATTTATGCCGTAAAAACGGCTTTTTTGAATGGGTGTGTGTTTGACTTCTGGGCTCTTGAAGCCAGCTTCTAGTGGACACTCGATGAACTGCAGGATTTTGCACTTCCTCTTGATACCACGTGACGACGGCCATAGGGTCCAAAGGTTGTGATTATTAAACTTTTCATGGCATTGAGTCAGCGTGCTGACTCGTCTTCTGCAGCTACGTGATGTGCATGTAACTACGCCTCTATGGAAGTTATTAAACAACACCACAGGATTCATTAGCTGCTTCTGCTGCACACCAGTGGGTTAAAAATAATGGACATGGATTTAACTCAGGCAAAATTGTGAAATGAACGCTCATACAGCTATAATTCTGACAGTGAATAGCCTGGAAAAGAGACAGTGAAAGGCCCAGAACGCTGCAGAGTAGCGTTTCATGTGAAAAATATGCAGATAGTGCACGAGAAGAGGATGTTATTGGGTAAATTATATAAACAAGACAAGATATGGAAGTCATTGAGGAGGCTCACTAATGAGCATATTGCTCAATGGAAGCATAAAAATTGCATAAACAAAGGTACAAATCTCAGAAGCATGGCTAATGAAGACAGCTCATGCAGTGTGAAGACAAGCTAATAGAGCAGAAGCAACAAATCAGATGAAACACTTGTCATAACAGACTGGGGGACAAAAGAAAAACAAACAGATTGCATGTGGATTAGAAGAAGCAAGTTTGCAAAGTTGAAGGGAAATGTAACAGTGTAGCCGTTCATCTTTGAAGGCTGAGTCGGGATTAGTTAGTAAGTCTGCAGGGTCTCCACTGACTCTACTCCTAATGCTGTGTGTGTGTGTGCTCTCCTGTCCCGTCCACCAGGGGGCATCATGTCCAGCTTCCTGATGGGCTGCTACGACCCGCACTCCAAGAAGTGGTGCACGGTAACAAAGTGCTCCGGGGGCTACGATGACGCCATGTTGGCTCGTCTCCAGAAAGAGCTGGATATGATCAAAATCAGCAAGGTCAGAGAGGATCCACTTAGCGGCCTGCCTGGAATATTGAGCTGATGTAATAAAGTCCAGAATTAATCTTTGTGTCTGGTGTGTGTCTCTCTCTCTCTCTGTCTCTCGCTCTCTGGTCTCTCTCTCTCGCTCCTCTCTCTCTGGTCTCTCTCTCTCTCTCTGTCTCTCTCTCTCTCTCTCTCTCTGTCTCTCTCTCTCTCTCTCTGTCTCTCTCTCTCTCTCTGTCTCTCTCTGTCTCTCTCTCTGTCTCGCTCTCTGTCTCTCTCTCTCTCTCTCTGGTCTCTCTCTCTGTCTCTCTCTGTCTCTCTCTCTGTCTCGCTCTCTGTCTCTCTCTCTCTCTCTCTGGTCTCTCTCTCTGTCTCTCTCTCTCTCTCTCTCTCTCTCTCTGTCTCGCTCTCTGTCTCTCTCTCTCTCTCTCTGGTCTCTCTCTCTGTCTCTCTCTCTCTCTCTGTCTCTCTCTCTCTCTCTCTCTCTCTCTGTCTCTCTCTCTTTGTGTAGGACCCGGGCAAAATCCCAGGCTGGCTGAAAATCATCAAGAACTATTATCCAGATTTCCTTATTCGTGATCCTGAGGTGAGATCTTACTCTTCAGATAACGTCGTGGATCTTTAGAAATTAGTTAGAAGCATATGTCTTCTGCAGGAAAATATCTGAATACATTGCTCTCTAATGTATTGAGATAATGAGCAGCCACGCTGCAGAGCTGGGAGGTGTTTCCTACCTACATATTTACTAGAAAATAGTACTAGGAAAACATTTGATTGAAATTACCCTTTCCTGCCTTTTTATATCGGGGAATAGAACTCTGTAATGAAATCCACTGACAGTAATACTCGAGGCTTTTTTCCCCCCTCACATATGAAGTTAGATTTGCCTCTTTTTTTTTTTTCATGTGGATGCAGTCGTATATTTGCCGTGTTCCTTTATTATGTTTCCTCTGCTGCAGCAAGCACCGGTCTGGGAGATCACAGGAGCAGAGTTTTCTAAATCAGAGATGCACACCGCTGATGGCATCTCCATCCGCTTCCCTCGCATGACCCGCATCCGTGATGACAAGGACTGGAAGACGGCCACTAACCTGCCCCAGCTGAAAGTAGGATATCAGCATTATGATTGAAGTACACATGGCGGCGTAGTCTGAAAGTGCATCAGTGTTAAACACATTTAGTTCTCTTTGTAGAGCAGGAAAACATTATTAGACATTTTACAGAATAAGTGTGTGTTTCCACTTCCTTTTTTTATGATACATATTCCAATACCTAGTCTGGTTGTCCAACTTCGATTACACATCTACAACTCACCCTGCATGGAGGTGATATCATGAGCATAATTCATGTGAGCCCCGGCTTCGTTCAGAGTAGGAGTCCATTAAATGTCGCACTTTAGCACCTCTGTAACCAAAACAAAACTCCCTCAGCACACCTCCTCCCCTCCTCCCCAACCTTTAGGACTCTTTCAGCTCTTATTTATTTTATGTATTTAATGAACAAATTATTGTTCTGGTTTGTAAAGTCTGTTGATTCTTCTTCAGTTGTCCTCTTGCGACAACACTCTGTTTTTATTCCTCTAAAAACAGCGTCCCTGAGTAGGCGGGGCCGTGTCTCTTCCCCCCATATGGCGACAGGAATAACTAAGTGTGAACACAGAGCTGAGAACAACAAACCCGGAGGAAGTTTGACTTCACAGTTTTCTTCCAAAATCATTACTAAACGATACATCCACTTAGGATGAGGTTTAAAATCTCACATTTATACGTCTTTAAGCTTAAAATAAGCAGAGCAGGGGCGCCGGTAGCTGAGTGGTTAGCGCGGCTACAGTCCTCCAAAGTGGACGGCCCGGGTTTGAATCCGACCTGTGGCTCCTTTCCGGCACTCCCCGGTTTCTGACTCACTGTCCTATCTCTAAATCAAGGCCAAAAAAACAAGCAGAAAAAACTGAAAATAGATAAGCTGACTTAAAAAGCATCAACAGTCAAACAACAACAGACAAACAGAGAGAAGTGTACACACAGCGAAGAATCAAATGCAAACACAACAGACAAACAGAACAGTTGAATCAATGAATAAAAGCTATAAAAGAAGAAGAAGGTGATACTGAATGTCCAATGTGTTTGTGCTGGGATTTTTCAACCCTTATTAAACTTTCCAACCTGAGTGATGGAAGCCGGGTGAGAAAGGACAATATGATAAAGGTGCGG
The DNA here is from genome assembly GCF_963930695.1 of Labrus bergylta. Taxonomy (NCBI): domain Eukaryota; kingdom Metazoa; phylum Chordata; class Actinopteri; order Labriformes; family Labridae; genus Labrus; species Labrus bergylta. Next base: position 2,783,067 of record NC_089208.1, on the reverse strand, counting down.
GGCGGAGTGAAATAATGAAACCTGCTGCTGAACAAAGCTCCTCTGTCACTGCAGAAGTTAAGTGATTTAAAAGACGAGGAGCTTATTAGCAGGCCGAGTAATCCTCCCAACAACCGAGGAACGAGTTGAAATATTGTCCGAGGCAATAAAAAAACCTGTCTGCTCTGAGGTGAAGCAGCCCGGGCTCTTCAATCTCCTCTGACACAGGACATTACGTCTCTCAGCTGAAGCCTGTGCTGTCATGTCGTCTCCTCTGCTCAGGAGCTCTACCGCATCTCAAAGGAGAACTGTGACTTTAAAGTGACAGCCGGACCGTCGACGTCCAACGACGACTCCAAGGGCTCATCAGGAGGAGACAGCGGAGGAAACTCACCGCCAGCGTCGTCACGGGGAGGAGCAACAGCCAAGAGGGCCAGTGAGTACCACCGAACGCCAGCAGCAGCGAGGGAATGGGAGAACCGCTTTACATTCAGACCCGTTAAAGGTCACATTGTGCAAAACACACTTCACCGTGTTTTTCCCACGCTAATATGTGCCCCTAGTCCGTCTTCAAACCCCCCAATCATGAGAGGTCCATCCTCTCCATCTTTCCCCTGCTCCACTTTTCAGAAAATGTGTGCTCAAACAGCCCGCTTGGAGATTTTCCCTTCATGACATCACAAAGGGCAAACAATAGGACATGGAGCGAGAAAGACAGAGTACACCTGAGCCCTTCCAGAGAGGGGGCATGGTTACATATTTACATATTTAAAGGTACAGACACAGAAACAGCCTGTTCTGAGCAGGGCTGAAATAGGAGTTTATAGTGAGTTTTTTCTCCTGGTTAAATGAAACAGAAACATTTTATTGGTTTAGCTATGGCCATATATCCTCGTCCTCATCACACTCATAGGTCTTAAAGTTGGTTTCAGGACGAACACGGATTCACTAAAATGTGGAATGTATGAAAAAAACAGGAACCTAGTTTGATCCAACTGCATGCTGCAAACATTATTTCAATGATTTTGTGATCATCAACTACCTGCTCTCTCTTCCCAGGCAGCAGCAGCAGAAGCACACCCAAACCAAAGGTGGTGAAATCAGAGCCTTACAGTCCACCAAAACCAAAGGTGGTGAAATCAGAGCCTTGCACTCCTCCCAAACCAAAGGTGGTCAAGTCAGAGCCTCGCAGTCCGGGCTCTGAAGGACCCAGTGCCAAGAAGGTATGTTATTAAGTGAAGTGACTGCAGCGTGTTCACACCGCTGATGTAACCTCCTGCATCAGTACAGACATCCTGGATGAGCCGACTGAAGCTGCACAGATTGATCTTTATGAACTGATGTCTGTTTTCCTACCAGGTGAAGAAGAGTGAAAGTGTTCACAGTAACGGACAGAGCAAAGCAAAGGCCACCTCGCAGCTGATGGAGCCCAGCAAAGACAAGGTGGGTCAACAAACACTTTCTCCTACATGTCGTTTTAGGTAAACAGGCTCAGAGAAGATGTTTGATGTGTTGTAAACATGATCACAGTTAATTGACCATCTTAGAGGTTAAACATGAAGAGTCACCTTTCTCACATTCTCAGAAATGACTCTGGTATCAAAATCGAGTGATTCTAAATATATTTTCAGTTTAAGATGGACAATTTATTTTGAAAGCAAAAATATTTTAATGCTCATAAACTAGTTTCACAAAGATGGCAGGGAAAGGTTATTTTTACAGGGTTGGGTCAACAACTATGAGCAGCATGCATCTCTTAATGCGCTCTCAGGGACCCCTAGTGGACAGTCAGAGTGGGGGGGGGGGGGGAGTGGCTATTTGCCTACGCCAGCTTAAACTTGTAATGTATCCGCTGTGGCTAAAAAAAAAGATCTAACACAGTTAAAATGATGTAACCAAACCTCGCAATACACTTGCAATATAAATTTTGAATGTTATTTCAAACAAAAAGGGCATTTTGTGCACAAGTATTGTCACTAAATACAAATTAAAAACACTGTCTGCCACTTTTTTGTAGAAAATCACATTTATTCATGAATTGACTTCAATCTCGTGCCTTTATAGAAATCATGAAACATGTCATATTGTGAGTCGAGTATCGTTACATCCCTACTAAAAAGATTTGAATGGATTTGCACTCCAATATATCAACAGTAGAAATTCTATCAGTCACTAAATAATGAGTTAGAAACACAGAAACATGACATCGTCTGTTGGATCAGTGAGGTCAGCAGGTTTGATCATTCTCGTTTATCTCTCTGTGTAGACGCTGCTGGACATCTTCAGCGGGGTGAAGCTCTTCCTGCCCGTCTCCGTGCAGGACTTCGACAAACTGAGGCGCTACTTCGTGGCGTACGACGGAGACCTGGTCGCCGACTACGACGCCGCCTCAGCCACGCACACGCTGGCGGCCGAGCCCGCCGACAGCCAGGCTCACAAAGTCTCGCCCAGCTGGATCTGGGAGTGCATCCGCAAGAGGCGCGTCGTTCCTCCCTGTTAATAATAAAAAAAAAACAAGAAGATGGCGTTAGGCGGTCTGCACAACGGGACTCTAAAGAACATGGTCGACTCTTCTGGAGACACAGTCCAGATGTTGACACTTTTTTAAAAACCGAGCTGTGGAGATTTCTGACAGTATTTCCTGGTTTCAGCTGATCTCAGGACATTTTTTTATTTATTCCACACCGACCTTTTCCTTTGAACACCAACAGTAAACATTTAGTTTCAAGTTGTTTTGTGTTTTTACCACTTTGAGGTAACTTTGGAGGATCATGAAAATGTGGGATTGGATACTAATTATCTGAATACTAATGGAAAGGGAGGGGCTACTTCAGCGTACAGAAGTGGACTGTAGACTTAGATTATTGTAGTGACATAAATCATGAAAAAGCATTTCAAAAAGAAATCATGCAGCTTCCGGTTCCAGACGTGAAGCAGAACAAGCCGGGGCTCCATCAGCATTTCTTTTTTTTTTTTACTGCCTTTGTTAAACATTCAGCGAGGTATTAAAGCCCCGCTCATGAACTGAGGAAAAAACCAAATGTGTCTGCCATTAGAAATAAACAAAACACTGAAAGACAATAAAAACGTCTCTGTATCATCGCTCCGTTTTGCTAATTGTGTTTGCCCATAAATGCAGCTCCTTGCAGACGCAGGAGGTCTTAAAGGTTTACTGGATTCAAAAACCAAGATCATATCACAGCTTTGCCCCCTTAAACTAAAATACATGAGACTGTCCAAACCAACGAGGTGCTGAAAGGCTTTCATCGCAGCCTCCTGCCTCTGAATGGCTTTCGAGGATAATTCAGATTTTGGCTCCTTATCCCGCGGATACTGGAGGCTATGAGGTGGCTTAATTAAATGTTTGAATGACTGTGTGAATAACTCGGTGCTCTGAGGGGGCAAAAGGCTTCATGAACCCGCCGTGCTGCTGCCTGAAGGATGAAAAAATCACAAGAGGAAGGTCCCTTTCTTTGCCTCCTGCAGCAGAGTATTAAAAGAGCGGCTCAAAGGAAGTCTTCTGCTCCTGTCGAGTTCAGCGCTCTCAAAGTTTCATCTAATTGAAATAAACTGAAAAATAACTTATGATTGGAGCTTTTTTGGTAACTTTAAAATACTTTTTGGTGTTATGTCTCCGATTTAACCACCAGGGGGCTCTCAATCAAAACAATAACAAAAGATGACGTCGAGGCTGTCAGGGAATCATGGGAGTTCTCTCTGCTACTCCACCCCCGATGAAAACAAACTGCGTGTTGACCGTAGTCATGACGACCGGGGTAAACCGGCCTGAATATGTTTACAGACGAGCTAATGTATCCGAGTATAATTTCCATGACGTTTTTATCACAGCAGCTCATACAGCGACAGTACGGCGTGTTTCCATGACAACGATAAAAATGTCTCTTTCATGGCGTCTGCAACTCTCAAATGACAAATTTCTCTGGCTTTGATAACTGATGTAAATATTAGAGTTTATGTAACTCAACAAAACATATAGAACAGGTTTAGTCCATTTTACATTTATTTAGATATTTTAGTGTAAACATTGTCATAATATTTTACATATTGTTCCTTTAAGTCTGCTGTGATATTTGCTCCAATGGCTGCAGCTTAATCGTGGCGTGCGTTCACTCTAAAAGAGCTTGACACACACTTTTTTTGCAGAACGGTCCAGAAACTTGCACGTACCTGTGATGAGACATTTAGGGCAGAGGATCAGGAATCAGTCTCATCCAGTTTTCTCTTCCCTGACGACGAAGCTTCTTGTGAGCGGCTCCACCACTGCAGGTTTAACTCCTCTTTGATGGGACACGGCTGAGAAGCAGAGCAGATGGAAAGAGCTGATTTACTAATTTAAAAAGAAATACACAAACAGGACTCGTCTGCAATCTAATTCACTCATTCTGAATGTGCTTCGTTCCATCAGGAGGACGACTTCTTTAATTCCTGAACAGACAATGTAGAATTAATGCCCGACTGTATTCATCAGAAGACGGGGAGAATAGTTTAGAGCTACAGCAGAAGTGATTTCCTGTTGTCAGTAATAAAACCCCCTTAGAGTCCACTCATGTATTTATTCACACAGCAGCAGCAGCAGCCTCTATTGTCTGTTGATCTGCAGCTCCGTCTTTTCTTTCAGACTCTTCAGAGACATGAGAAACTAAAAGACAGTGAAGTAAAGAGCACAGTTTAGACTTCTTTATATCATGATCATTTGAAGAAATCGCAGCTCGATGGTCTGAATATTCAAGCACATAAAACAGGCAATTTAGAGTCACCAGTTAACCTGACGAGCATGTCTTTGGACTGTGGGAGGAAGCCGGAGCACCCGGGGAGAACATGCAGACTCCACACAGAGAGGCTCCTGTCAGACGGGGATTCAAACCAGGAACCTCCTCACAGAGAAGGGACACCGTGCAGTCCTGAAGTCTGAAATTAATGCATTCATCTTTTTTTAAAATTACAATTAATCTCATGCTATTTTGTCCCTTCAGGCTCACCGTAGTGAAGCCTCCTCAGTGTCTCCCTGTAGTCTCAGTGATGTAAAAGAAGGACACTGCTGCATCAGCTGACGAGCCCAAAGTAATATCCACCTAATGACATCACACATTGACCTTTGTTACTGTTCCTTTGAGATGTTTGACCTCACTTTGGGATCCCTAATCACTTCCTGTCCTAACCTTTCATCTACAGAAAGGGCCTTACTTTATTTCAAAATAAAAGCACGGTTGAATTCAAACAGCAAGTAAAGTATCCTCAGCTTGAGACGGTACACACTTTCAAAATAAAAGCCTAAAAAAAACGATATTATATTTCAAACATATGATTAATCACAATCAAAAATGTAATTGTTTTGATTTAAAACATCTGATTTAAACTTCCTGTCTGTACTTTGTCGATCCACGTGAACAGTAACATGTCGACTTTTTATGACTCCAGAGAAAACTTAAAAGTCCAGCACTTATAAAATATTTGTTGAGAACTTTGAACAGGAATAAAAAAAAGTCATCAGAAGAAGAAGAAGAGACTAACTCAGAAGACTTCCATGATCACTAATTACCCTCGTAGTCAGAAACGGGCGCCATGAAGGCGACTGTGATGAACCAACTTCACTCACAAGAACTCAAGAACTCAAGATCTGAAGTTTCTAAGTGTTCGTGTCAGATTTATTTACTTGTAGTTGTGTTTTGTCAGATGTTAAAAAGGTCCACGTGACACTGCGATGAAACGTCTTTAATCAAATGGTCGTCAGTCACAGGCCGTCTCTGTCTGTTTGTTCATCTATCGAGCTTCAGGGTGATTTTAAATTAAATTAACAGCTTATATCTAAATCTGTTTCAGAGCAAACAAACATCAAAGCGTCTATTTTAACAAGTCGTTTGACACTCGCCTTCAGTCATTTGACGGAATCGAGCCGGGTGCCGTGCGAGGCGGTGCAGCGTGCCGTACCTGTCTGGAGGACTTGATCAGGGTCGCGGAGCGCAGGCCGGAGGGGCTGAACACCGCAGACTTCTCCACCCGCTCCAGCAGGATTCTGGTTCTGGGGATGTGACTCCAGGACACGCCGAGGCCCGGCTGCACCTCCCCGCTGGCGCTCCTCGTGACATGGTTTGTGACCTGCGGGGCCCAGACAGCGGCGTGCTTGATTTTCCTCTCAGAGGGGTTTTAAGTATGAGAGAGCACGTCTTTATTTAGTTTCATGGTTTAATGGAGCTGGAAAGGAGACGCGGCTTAGAAGAAAGAAGAATAAATAAGTGTGACAGCGAGATTGTTTTTAATCACCGCCGAGCGCTAAACAAACGATCTTTATCTCCCTTCAGATAACTTCCTGATTAGAGGTGAAGCCACGTTTTCTTTGGCTGTTTAATGAGATAAGTTCATGTTTTACATAATGACATCCTGCAGTCACACACAGAGACCTTTAACACTTTGAGTTTGTGTGATTTGTTTTCAGAACAAAACAAGAAAAAAAAATTAAAAAGAATCTGAGTATTGTTTACGTTTCTCACCAGGTCTCAAGAGTTAGTATGCGAGGGGTTTGTGCAGATATGTAACTGACAGCGGGAGACGCATCTTGTATTTAAAGCAGCGCACGTCAAACACGGTGTCATCCTTACCAAAGCGGCGATGTTGAAGTCCTTCGCCATCGTCTTCAGCACTCCTGCCACTTGTATCATCAAGGACATGCCTGCAGGGCACAGCGGCGTTACAGAGAGATCGTGGATGGAATAATCTGAATGCTTCTTAATAAGTCAACGGTAAGTAAGTGGAGCTACAGAGGACTGTTGTGATGTTTACAGGTCTTTAATATTCCGGGGCTCGACTAAAGGCACTCAACAGTGGAGCTCCAGGGAACACAATGTCAGTCAGTCCTTGACTTTGGTACACAGTGTAAATAATATTACACAGTCAAGAGCCACTCATGGACCCCACAGGATGAGTACAAATAACTTTGCAGTAAACAATCCTCAGTATTTTACTCGATGTTACATTTTGATTTAAAGATCACATATCCTCCTCCTCCTCTTCAGTTTAAAGAAGTCTCAGAGCTCCTCAAAACATGTGTGTGAAGTTTCTTGTTCTAAATCCACTCTGATCCTGTATTTGATCATGTCTATAAACCCCTCTATTTCAGCCCTGCTCAGAACAGGCTGTTTCTGAGTCTGTACCTTTAAATATGTAAATAAGCTGTGTCTGACCACGCCCCCTCTCTGGAAGCGCTTGGGTGTCTCGGTGCTTTCTCGCTCCATGTCCTATTGTTTACAGTGAGAAGGCAGACTCAGAGGGCAGAACAAACACCTAGCTGTGGGAGTGTCACCCACCTGGGGGAGGGGCTACTGCCCTTTGTGATGTCATGAAGGGAAAATCTCCAAATGACCTGTTTGAGCACACATTTTCTGAAAAGTGGAGCAGGTAAAAGACAGAGAGGATGGACTTTTCTCATGACTGGGGGGTTTGTAGACGGACTCACGTGTTACAGGAACATGGAGAAGTGGATTTAATAATTTGTGACCTTTAATCGATTTTAGTTTCAATGATTGCTGGCATAGACGACAGCGATGGAGAAGTGGAGGTCGCTATGAGACAGCGCCCTCTAGGGGATGTGCATCTAGCATCTATATTCAAACATAAGGGAAGCAGAGATGAACCTTTAACAGCTCTATTTATAACAGCTGTGAGAATCTTGAAATGTGATGTTTTGAGGTTCCACCTGACAGTTTCTTATGACTTGAATTAACTCAGATGTCATCCTTCCAAAAAGAACGGGGAACTCTTGTTGTGACACTTGTTTCTTTTGCAGATTCCAGACATACACTCGGAGTATCTGGGCTCAGGTGTAAACAACAGCTGCGGGGCGTGATGGACTTTTTGACGGACTAGCAGAAAGAGATATCACCTTCGTTCTGTTTGCCTCCCAGTAGAGGCGAGATAACAGCCGACACCGAGTCCACGATCACCGCCTTGACAGATCCACCGCCGACGGACGTCTAATGCACACAAAAATGTGACAAAATTAGATTAGCTCAAATTTAGATCTGTCCCTCACACAGGTTCCCCGGGGTACAGCGCAGTGTTTGGGATATTTCAAGAAGAAAAAGAAAAGAGGACGCCAAAACAAAACCTGCTGGAGACCGCCACCGCGAAGACCGTACAGACAGTCGAGCAAAGCGTAGACATCAAACAAGCGGGAGACGTGGATCCTCTGCAGAGCTTCCATCTGTGGAATGGAGTTACACGGTTCTTATGTCACACATCGTGTTTTATATATATATATACACATCTCGCTGCCTGACAACTCACCTGCTCCTGAGTGTTACTCGTTTCAGTTTGTAGCATTTGGAGCAAGCGGCCGGCGCAGAATCCTCCCGTCGTATCGATGAATATCACACTCTGTTTCAGGTGGAAGGAAATGTGCGCAGCGACAGCGAAACACACCTGCAAGACGAGAGACGAGCGTGCAGGAAGAAGTCAGAGAAAAGTAACAGTAACTCAAAAAGTAAGAGTGAAAAGTTTGACTTCAGCCAGAGAGTAATTTCCTATCCTATGAAGAGAAGAGCTTATTATAATGACGGGGGGGGGGGGGGTTATGAGGATGAAATGATCAGCGATGGAGCGGGAAGAGAGGTAATGTTTACCTGAGATTTTCCACTTCCTGGTCCTCCCGACAGCTCTGTTATCTCTCCAGTATAAACGCCTGAATCCAGCAGTTTATCTAAGCTGCAAAAATACAAAAATAAAAAATAAAAAAAAAATGGTGCTATTCATTACTCACAGCTGCCATCCCGTGTCATAATTTTTTCTGTAGATGTTTTATCGTTTCTCATCGAGATCGGCCTGCGATGTGTCTGTCACTCTGAATCTGTCAACATACACCAGGCTGCGGATGAAGCTCAGAGTGTGTGTTGAAGTCTGCAGGGTTTGTCTGCTGTGGTGTCAATTCAAACTCATTCTCAACAGAGGCTGCAGTGAAACACTTTACATTCATACGTTTACGGTGTTTTCATGTTTATATTCCAGCATCAGGTCAAACCACATGCTGTCTGTTCAAATTGAAAAACAACAGAATCCAGGATGGAGACAGGACGTTATGATCTCAGAATATGTTTTTTTTACCTTATCCTAAAGTCGTCCACACAAGATCCTGCATCTTATCCTAATATAAATCAAGTATCTCTGAAAATAACTCTGTGAGTCATGACTGTCTACAATGGGTGTAACACCCGAGTCCCACTGTCTGTGATGTTTTCAGAGTTTTCAGAGTCCTATCTTCACTTTGTTTACATCGCCAGGACGGCCGGCTGACTCCTCCCCTCGTGTATAAAAGTTGTTTAATTGAGGGACTAGAGAAAAGAAGAATAACATACTGTACTCACTGCTTAACTGTGTTTCTAGATCACGATCATTTCAGGTAAATTTACATGCAGTGTGAAGATACCAGCATAATAAAGATCACTAGCATTAGCATGCTAACACAACAATGCAGCGCAAATTGTTTTGGTTTCATGCTGGTGCTCAAGGGCGACATCTGCTGGATCAAAAAAACGCATATGAAGTCTTTAATAAGGTTCAGAGTTGTAAACATTAGTCCCAGAAGAGAAGAGATGCTTTGTACCAGATTTAGCTAACTAGCTTATTTCAATGTGTAGTCCCCGAGCGGATGATGACCAGGGACACACTTCATAAGAGAGAAGAAGAAACATCGGCAGGATCTTCAACCAGCCGTCGTCAGAGGACTTAAGAGGAACATATCGTTTGAATTTGAAAAGGTCTGGAAAAGTTACAAACTAAGATGAACAGATTAAGAAGATCTGGTCAGTCTAACGTTCAAAAGAATCCTCTGAATGTGTTCTCACTTTAACTCCACTGACCGACCACTTCCTGTTAAATCCTCCACTTTGTATTACTTCCTGTCTTCCGGTGTGATACACGGAGGACGCTCTTCTAAACGACATCATCTGCAAATCTGTCTGAAGAAGAACTGCCCGGAGCTACAGCAGGAACATTCAGAGACGATTCTGAAACTATCTTTAGCCGCAGGGATGTGCCGAGTGAAGCACGGTCTGTTCTTCACATTTCCAACCTTGTCAGTCTTGTCATGGCTTCTTTGTAGCTGCGTAGGTAAATCTTCCCCTGAACTCGTACCTTTACACACCCCGGGCTGTTTATACAAGACATCCTGCACCTTTTATGTGTTCTCGCTCGCTCGCTCGCTGCAGGAGACTCGGACAGTAAATCAGCAGAGGTCCTTTAATTTTCTGCTGAAGCGAGTGGAACAGAAACAGCACTGAAGTGTGGATCACGTTCAGAGTCAAAGGTCGTGGTTAAAAGTTTTTTAGAGCAGGCTGTCAGCGGTCAATCAAACTACCTTAACCTCACCGCGCCTAAACGACTTCATCCTGCAAACAATAGTTCAGTGGAGCTGGTGTCAGGTTAGTTTACGGCCAGCTCTGCACCACTTCATGTGGAAATACAACCGGGACAAGACGGGACCAGAGGGAGGGCAAATATCAAACATCGAGAACAAGGCCGCTTGTTTTCAGACGAGGTTGGTTTTAAAAACTGTTTGTTCCCAAGAAAGAGTCTTAAAGTGGTTTATACAGGAGCCAGTATAAATGCTCCTGGCTACAGGAATGATTATATTCAGCAAATATGAATATGCTATTTAGTAACTGAGAGATCAACACCACTAAAATGATAAAAAAGTGGATTCTTGGAACTTGTACAATCTGGAGGTCAGATGATAGACTGTAGAAAACATGGACGTCACCTCTGGGTTACAAAGAGTAGTTCAGAAGCTAATGAATGGCAGTTACCTTATGGAACTGTGGAACAACCTTCCTGAGGGTCTGAGAGGAGCCGAGGATATTGAGATTTTTAAACGCAGTCTTAAAACTCATTTATTCAGTCTGGCTTTTATATAGTGCTTTATATAAATTCAAATCTTAACATTATTGTATTGCCTTTTTTATCCTACTCCAATTTTAAATATTCTTCTGTTATGTATTAATTTGAATATCTTATTGCTTTTATGTGTCATATTTTCTTTTTTCATTTTTATATATATTTTTTAATTGTTATTGGTGTGCATTAGTCTCTCAATGATTTAAACATAACATGATATTTATCTCTATCTATCAATATATTCTTGACTGCACTCATTTTAATTGTTTTTTTTTTTGTAAGTCCATTGTTGTTGGACTGAGCTTCATCTTGGAATCCAACCTAAATATGTTTTGAGTTCTGTCCCGAATATGTCCAAAGCACAAAGTACCAGAGAGCGTCAGCTGCTGATCTGCCGTCACATGTGACAGAATACAAAGTCACGCTGTCACTGCTGTTTTTCCTTCAGCACGGGAATGTTTTGATTTGTCCGTGTTGGCGCTCGAGCCAAACGATCTGTGAAGTTTATGTAATCTCATCATCTCCGCCTGCACGTGTTGATGATGGATGTGACAGCGCTGCCGTTAAATCTACATAGCCAAGGTCCCCACAGCTCGATGGGGACGCATCACTGGGAGCCTGTGGTTGGTTGATGGTGGTTTTTTTATCAGCCACAGCTTGATGGAGAAGAGTAGAATGGGTCGGGATGGACTTGCATGGATTACTCCTGACAGTGGGGGCAGCGTGTTGATGAAACATCAGGTTGTGCTCCTGGAAGGGCTCCGAGGGGGTGAAAGTGATTGTCCTTGAAAAAGGCCCAGATTCTGAATTTCCCCATGGGCTGCGCTCATCAGTGAGATCAGAGTATCGTGCTGTCCTTGGAAGTGAAGGTCTTCATCTGAGTGTATGATTGGAGTGGAAGCCACAAAGAGGCTCACATCGAGTCTTCTGAAGATCCAATTTTCCATTTCCGGCTTTGTTTAGTTTCTCACAGACATACCGATCATAATGACGATAAAAATACAATTTATCTGCAAGAGTTTGTTGGTTGGAGTTAAGAAAGCAAAGCACAGCTTTTCAGAGACTTAGGATAAAAATCTGAGTCTGGACATTTAGTGACAGTACTTTAGTTGTCTGCAGGGATTACATTGCTGCCTGCGTCACAGCTGCAGGCCGAGCTGATCTTCTGACTCAGCATCTTTTTTTTAATACTTTTATTGCAATACATTAATGTTTAATGTTTTTTCATATATATAGGAAACAATACATATAAATATATGCAGATTCAAAATGCATATCACAGAGCGAGCTTTGTGCCTCCTTTTTTACAAAGATATAGTCAGGTTAAGCATACTGTTTAAGAAATAAAAAAAAGAAGTAGAAAACGATTAAAAGAAAATATATATATATAAAAATAAGTGTGCGTCATCTCCTGCAGATCAAAGATTGTATGCGTGTTTGCACATAACCAAGATCTGTCTATATCATGTTTTTTAATTGTTGATTATTATATTTATTTATAATGGTTATTCATACATTAATTCATTAATTGACTCAGCATATTTTGCACCTTCTATCCATGTAGACCCTAAATGTGTAAAAATAAGACCAAGGTTTTAAAAATAGCAGAGTCAGGCTTCAACAGGGTGCTAGTTGTCGTGTCAGCTGCAGCTTACAGACGCTGAACTCCAAGGCTGAGCTGGTCATGAGAACGGCTCTGATGGAGGACTATAGCTCTCCCATTTTTCAACGAGAGGTGATCACTTCTTCACACCCACACATTTCTAAACATGAGTCCATGCATGTCATTATAATATCAGTGTGCCATTATACTGTCAACTGTTGATGTGGGCTACATGATACAGCCGCTGATGACAGCTATAAAGCCTCCTCATCATCAGCTCTGTTTGTGAGACAAAGCAGCGCTGCAGAAAGAAATCCGATGAGCCTTGTTTACCTTCTGAAGCCTCCTCCTCCTCCTGTTGGTCTTTGTGCATTTTGTTTGGTACTCTCATCGGCTAGATTCATAAATAATTCCTTCTTTAGCTTTAGATGTTTTGTGTTGCCAAAGACTGTTTTCTCATCATTTAGCTAAAAACATGATCAGTGCATGTTAGAGGTATTATGAAATAATGGACTTAACCAGATAGAGAATTAGCTATAGTAGAGCTCGTGTGGAAGTATTCAAGATCGGTGTTGGTCTCGAGACCACTTTTTGAAAGTCTCGGTCTCATCTCTGAAGCATTTTTACTCGGCCGTGTCTTGGAGTCAGATTGGGTGGCCTCCAGATTTTAAATCAAGACCACCACTGACAGGTAGTTTTTCCTCGTCATCACTGTGACTAGAAGGAAAACGTCTCTTTCTGAAACATGGTATAACGTTACATCATTTGTAGTTTGATTTGTATCCCCCGGTTACGGCTGCAACCTTCCTGGTGTTGCGGTCTAAATGAGTGACACGCCCCCTGAATGCAAGAAGATTTTGAGGTTATATTTCAGGTCTTGACTCGGTCTCGCCCTGCCTTGGTCTTGGTCTTGTCTCGGTCTCTGAGCACTCTGGACTCTGGTACGTCTTGGTCTTGACTACAACATTTACTTTTTATTTTTTAAAGGGACCATGTACAATATTAAAAACATAAATGTTGCCATTTCATGCATTGCACCAGAGTTAGCCTTGGGCTAATTTACATCTGCAGTCCCTCGACATAAAGCAAGATATATTTTCTTCGATTTCTGATTAAATCTCAAACATTTCAAAAATCAGAAAAACAGACTCTTAAAAATCTCTGAAGCTCGAGCAGTCTTTTCATCCTTCTCTGATTTCTGATTCACAGTGGACAAATCAAACAGCTTGAAGCAGAGAGGGTGAAGCTGAGATGTTCTGTTTATTATTTGGCCGGCGCTCTCCCTGAAGAATTACTTAGTTTTGTGTTATTTGTTAATAAATCTTCTTGTGGACTGAGAATTTGTTTAAATTGTGGTTCGACGTTGGGAGTGACGAAGGAGAGGGTCGCTTTTCTTTCCCCTCGGCTGGTCATAACAACTTTTTGTCATTGTCATGCTTTCTTATTTGTTTTTGTGAAGCCGAAGACATTTCCACATTGCAGACAAATAAAGTTCTGTTCTATTAACTTAAGTGTTTTACGTTTTCGGCCAAATCTCTAAAATCAAAGAAGAGATGCACCTTTAAGAAAAAGCTAAAGACCCAGCTCTTTCATGAATACCTACTAACTTAATGATGATGGTCTCCATATTATTGATGATGATGATGGTAATGACGATGGTTTTTGTTTGATAACGACGACTTATAAGATGGTTTCTATACTGCGTCGCTTTGGATAAAAGCGTCTGCTAAGTGAATTGTAGAGATTTGATACAAAACAACCGAAACTTTACAAACTCACTTTTAACACTGAATCAACACCAACTCTCAAAATGTCTCAGTAACCACAGCAGGCTTCAGGAGGCTTGGACTGACAGCCTGGATGTGTTTTAGTTTGGATACCTAACAATCAGTGCAGCATTCAGTCTGTGCATGAACCACACACCATACTGAGTGTGCAAAAAAAAGTGACAGCCTGAACATTCAGCAGTTCACCTTTTCACCAGTAGAGTGCAGCCAAGATACACAAATCAAACGCAGCCTTTTCCCCGCACGGCTGAATCAGTTTCATATCACTAATCCAGAGCACTAACTAATTTATGAAACCCCACTTAAGATGAGCCACGGAGAGACAAAAAAAACACCTGTGGTGATTTATTATTCTGTAACGGGGGGGGGGGGGGGGGGGGGGTTAGCTGTAGAAGAAGTAGCACTGTGCTATAAATTACAACATGCTGGCTCAGATCACAGATTTGTCCAGAGCAGCATATGCAGCCCTCACTTTAGAGCCTTTTCTTTTCACACTGCAGGATATTTAACTTCAACACTTTGCTCTCTAACTACAGACTGATGCCTGAATCGTGGTATGACAGCACTCATCTCTGTGCACGCTGCACACGGGGGGTCTCATGTCTCCCGTTTGGCAGGTGGATGGACGCACCGCTGTAATGCAACGCCATGCGGGGAGCAGAGGGGATTTTAGGTTTCTCTCAAGTCATTAAATGTTTTTCGAGCACTTTGGAGAGAGAGAGAGAGAGAGAGAGAGTATTTTGGTGGAAAGTGGTCAGGCTGGAGGCCAAGTTAAGGCAGCTGATATATCAGGAGGCACTTTAGCCCGATGGAACAACAACAAGCGCAGAAGAATTCAGCTTTTTGCTGCTAAAATGTCGCACACGGGCCATTTCTAAAAAGGACGCTCTGCTGTATTTATAACCACAGCTCCCGTACTGCCAGATGCATATTCTGCCCACACGGGTCAATGCAAACTTGATTATGACAGACTGAGAAGATTTTTTAGTTTGATAGAAGTGGATCAATGCGGAGAGGAATCTGGTTGCAAAACATCTTTGGTAATGCACAAAAGTATCGACTGAACACGCGTTCTGTGTCGTCACTGTGTGCCGCTCTGCTGAGGAGCAAAGAATGAAAAATAAAACGAGAAGAAAGAAACGACTTTTAAAGCATCTGTTGCTCTTATGATGGTGGATTGAGAGCCTTTTTTTTAAATCTGATGATCCTCTCCTTTGACCTTCAAATCTCAGTCTATACCCCTAAGATGGGGGCGGAGACTAACAGTATAATACAGATCATGATAAAGGATTTACTATAGAGGGTCTGGATGTGATGTCATCCACTGAGCTGCAGAGAGCAGCCTCAGCGTTCTGACTGATTGCTGCTAAAACACAAACAACACTTCTGAAATGGGAAAGAGCTGATTGGTCTACTCAAAGCATCAGGAGGAAAAAATCAGACCCGACTAAAGTCAGCGTCTTCAGTGTCATAAAGCATGGCTCTCTTTCTACTTGTTTTATTTTTTGGGGCTTTTAGCTTCATGTCGACAGGAGAGTGGACAGAGGAGGACATCCGAGGAGAGAGAGGAATGACACGCAGGTCGGACTTGAACCCGGGGCCGCCCACTTGGAGGATCACAACCTCCTTTCTACCTGGCTAATCGCTATGCTAAAGCACTTTGTGAAGCTAACCGTGTCAGGACCAGGTACTGTTCAGAGTTTCAGATTTAAATCGAGAAGCGCAGTCCTTTCATGGATTATAATCTGAGGATTTTCTCGGCCGGCAGTTTAGATCAGCAAAACTAAAATGTATAGAAACGCTTGGAATCGTTACTCTACTTTAAGGAAGTCACAGAACGAAGCCACACAGTTTCATTGGACAAAAAAAAGCACACACGACACACTGGAACAAATCTCTAATCAGACCTGGCTCATGCTCTATCAACGTGTCATTAGCGGTGCGGTTAGATGGTGGCTAACAGCGTATTGTAGTTTGTGTTGATGCTCATGTTCTTCCAACAGCTAACGTGTCACACTGCGGCCGTATTTTAAAACAGGTTTGGAAGCATAAGCATGGATATTTGGAAAACTGTGGATGTCATTTAAATTCTCCTGACTTCACAAAACAGCTTTTTTTACCCCCCTTCTCTGAGAATGTGTTCTTATGTGTCTCAATTATTCACGAGTCCTCTTCATGATGATGAATCAGAAATTCCAGATATATGCAGAAGCATCACCATCCACTACATACTGTATGCATCGAGGTTACAGATAAACGATACCGTACGTACCCGGCTTTAAAATCAGGTCACATAAAAATGTCAGTAAACAGTAAACTTGGCTTCTGGCCGTAAGTTCAGGTGAATTGTAGGGATCTCAGTACAGCCCAGATGTCTCATATTTAGGCAGATATATTTGTCAGTTTAGTGCAGTTTTTTTTGTCATTTTCTGAACTGAAGGCAGCCATGTTGCTGGCTAACGGGGGGGGGGGGTCCTATGAGTCTGACAAAGGGGGCGTGTCCCATATCACCATGTTGTCAGATAGGCAATATATTGTGATTTCTGAGGGTGCGGTCACACTGGCCATCTGTACTGGTGCCGTACTCAAGCACAATTGGCCCCCCGCTGTGCCATTCCCACGCTGGCCGGCACGGCCCTCAGTCACACTACACAGGACTTTAGGGTTGAAGCGTGCTTGGGCATGGTACGGATGGCCAGTGTGACCGCGCCCTGAGTCTAATTTACAAATAAAAAGATGGGTATGAAGTACAAACCACTGCATGCATGAAGTCTGAATAATATAGTTCACTTATATCAAATTGAGCAGTGAGATCTTCATTGATGTTTATCACAGGGTATGTAACATTCAACATCATATGTTTACTTTCGGTACAACCTGAGAGAAAAATAATTTAACATATATCAGGAGAAAACGAATTATTTGCATGTAAATTTTGAATGTTAAAGTATCAGGAACCAAACTACCTCTATAAATATCAGCTACAAACTAGAGACACTTCGCCTAGCAAACACATCAAGGACCTTATTGACATACAGCGGGCAGCAACAATGGACTAAACCTCTGTAGACTAAAAGAAGCATCAGCAGAAAATCACCTTTGCTTCTAAAATAAACATGCGGAGCTGCTGTCCTCAGGAATACATATTTGATTTTTTTTGAAGGTGAACCTTCCTCTCAGCTCCTGTGGCTCTGAGCCCTCCGTCAAATCCCCTCGGAGCCTGGAAGACAAAGCAGTGTGCTCTGCTGCTGCTGTGTGTGCACGATTGTCTTTACCTGGGATTTCCAGTGGAGAGGATGGCTGTTGAGCTCAATAGTTCTTCATACAGATCAGCTCCTGACACCGGGAACGCTGTGTGCTGGGCCAGCAGCACTCGACGGATGGCAAACAGAGCCTGAAATACAACAAAAAAATTGCAGCATATGATGTACGCACATTTTGCAGCATGGATCCACAACAACAACATGTGTACCTCGGGCGATGCAGCCCGATTGGATTGTTTTCTGCCCAATTGAGCCTTCGTGCAAAGTAAAAATGTTGGCTTGTTTCAATGCGAGTCGGAGGATTTGCCAAAATGACAGCCATGTTCACACTGTCTGCTACAGCTATGGCTTCCTGTATGTACTGATGATTTGATTCCTGAAGCTGGAGAAGCATAAACAGAGCAAGCAGGTTACTCACATACGTCAACAACAGCTATCCTTAATCTTCTTTGATGAGGTGGCTGCACTTAAACATTGGGACTCTACTTTCTACCTACCACTAATTGTTTTTTTTTCCTCCTATTAACATTTTGTCTTCATGCCTATGTAACCCTTGAAGTCTAAAGTAGGAAGAAAAAAAAAGCCTATTGTAAATTCTCACAGTTTACAAATCTGTGTGTATAATCAGTGCCCACATATTTACAAAAAGCTGGGCAAGGGTTATGTGCAACCTCTGCACACAGATTTGTAAACTTTGCAAACTGTGGGCACGGTTTGGTAGAAACCACAAGCACAGATTTGTAAACTGGGAACAAATTGTAAATCCGTGCGTACAGATTATGAATCTGTGCGCACGGATTAGCTAACTGTGGGCACGGTTTCCTATAAATCATGGGCACACATTTGTCAACTGGGAACAGATCGCAAGTCTGTACGTACAGATCGCAAATCTGTGCGTACAGATTGCGAATCCATGGGCACAGGTTATGAACCATGGGCACAGATTTATTTAATTGTGTAAACAGATTTACAAATGATTTACATAAACACTTTTGCTGCGTCTTTTATCTGTTTGATCTTTTTGTATTTTCTTTAACCTTAAACAAAACGTTTCCAACAGAACCAAAGATGTCTGCAACGTTTCACACACACTCCTGTGTGACTCTCCTGTGTCGAGGAAAACAACGCACACTGACCGGTGACCGCACGCTTGTGTTTGCCCTTGACTCATTACTTCCTCTGTCTTACTGTTCTACATCACTGTGCTGTACTAATCATAAAATAAAAGAAAGTGTTAGAAACAAACAAAACCTGCTTCCAGGTTCCCAAAGCCAAGGTGGCATCCATTTTTATTTTCAGCTCCAAACTTGGCACTTTATGTGTTTCAAAATTTTAATTGCAAACATGTGCACTCACCGGTGCACACTTGCATATTAATTGTCAGATTCGATGCCCCAATTAAAAAGAAGCAGTGTTGCTGCAGAACTGAGACACACAAACCCTCCTTCTGTTTACACTTTACAAAGATAAAATGTGAACATTTGACAAGAAGCAATCATTCAGTTCATTATGATGGAGTCCATATAATCATTATCCCCAAGGCAGTATTGATCTCTACAAAATAACATCCCATCTCTCATAAACTGGGTTGTCATGATACCAGAATTTTAAACTGGGATATACTTCTAAGACTCAAACGATATCGATAGCTGCTTTGATGCCATGGTAACAAAAACATACAAGTCTGAAGCCCCCAATACTGGGTAACTCCTGCACATTAACCTAAACTGCACATATACAAAGGCCACAAAATATGTACTGAAATTGTGCTGTTTAGGCAATTTAACCTCTTCTGCTGTCTGCCTGTTTGTGAGAGACATCATCGGAATGTTTGCATCTTTCTGAGACGCCAAAAGGACGGGAGGATTTGCCGACCTGAGGACTTGAATTTAGATAAAAAAATATGACTGGATATCTCTCCATACCATAAATCATCTTAAAAAATCAGAGATGATTTTGTTTCATATCACGTGTTAACACAAACTATTGAACATGTTTCTAACCTTGCCCATAACGACTACAAAACCACAGCGACCTTCTCGTCTGAGGGAGAAAAGTACACATAACCAGGGGCGTGTCCAGACGGGTGGCATGGGCCCCCCTTGAGATCTTATTTTGCCACCACACAGTCCTTAACTAGACCAGACTATCGGTTTCTTTGCCTTGCCGACGTGGGACTTCAGTTGAAATAAACTATTGAGGCCGTGTAGCAACAAGCCGCTCATAGTTTTTTTTGTTTGCAGATGATTGTTTGCAAAAAACTTTAATTTGTGACTTTGGAGAAACATATTGTTTTGTGTCGTTGAAGAATAAAGATTGAAGTTGTACATGCTGTTATTATCCTGTTTTACTTAGAAGTCGATGTGATTTGTGGAGAGAGAAGGGGTAAATAAATGTTCTTCATTCATGTGTGTGTGCACACAAACTTCCGGCCACCCCTGCACAAGTCAGCGTGCCTACCTAGTCCAAAAAGTCTGAACACGCCCCTGAACACAACAATCTGACATCTTTCTATCGGCAAAAATATCAAAAACCTGAAGACAGTTTCCACACAGTTTGCTGGACAGTCTTTGACTCAACAAGGCTTCTTCTCCCGATCGCGTCTTTGAACTGCATGAAAACTGCTCTGCTGCAAACGAGTCAGAAGTTCTACAAAAAACAACAACCTTCTTGCTTCTTTACTTATAATTGGGAAACGTACAAAAAAAGCTCTAAGCTAAGGAGAACAGTATCTTCTAGGCCTTCTAGGATTTTCACTGACTAATCTATCACAGTGCATTCTGGGAGGCTTTGAAGCAGAACTATGCCACATGAAAATGAAACATGAACACGTAAGTTAAAAAAATAAAAGCCGGGCTCAAGTTTCCCAGTATCAATCGTTCTGAGATTTATTCTTGGTATCCGTCTAATAAAGTCAGAGATTCAGAGTACTTCCATATGGATATGCTCCTCGTCCACCTCTGAAACATTAAAATATGTTTGATGACTCATCCTGCGCTGGAGGGTGAATTCATTAATGCATCCAGTCAAATGTAATATGGGGCATCCAGCGAAGACTTCCCATTACACTGCATTTGACCGTTTGTGGGTCATAGTGGTTATCAGAGCGTGATCATGTAGAGGTGTGTGTTTGGATCTTTAAAAACCCCTGGAAAAAATGATGTCTTTGCCTTCCTGGCCCAAAAATGTAATACTTTAAACTCCAGCTGAAACAATTAACGGATCAGTTAAAAGACAATTCAAATTGTATTTGAAAAGCACCAATTCACAACAAAATGTATCTTGAGACACTTAACAAAAGAGCAGGTAAAAGACCTTAACAAGAGAGAGAGAGAGAGAGAGAGAGAGAGAGAGAGAGTGAAGGTCTAAACTGCATATATACTGTACATTGGCAATATTTCACTACCAATATGTTGCCTATGTATTTGTGCAATTTAGACATTATGCAGGAATTTTCCAGCAATTTTTGGTATTTAAAAACAAGAGGTGACCCAACATTTAGTGCCTTGAACTTCTACAATTCATTTATCAGACGCTTTTATCCAAAGTGGTGAACATCAGAGAGTCAGAACAACAAAAGGATCTAAAGAGCAGGAAACAAAGACAGGAAGTTCAAACAAACAGCTTTAAATCTGATTGGACACACAGGTGCTGACAGGAAGTGACCAGAGGCAAAGCACAACATCGACAGCTGTTCTTCAGAGTTCTAATCAGCACAAAAACCCTCCAAAATAACATCATCATCATCATCATCATCATCATCATCATCATCAAGTTAGTAGGTGTTCATAAAGAGCTGGGTCTTTAGCTTTTTACTTAAAGGTGCAGAGGGACTCTGCAGATCGGATGGAGTCTGGTAGTTTGTTTCACCACCGGGGGGCGACAGAGGAGACGAGTCTAGTTAGAGACTTAGGACCCTGTTGTGAAGGTTGGACTTCTGTTTTTGTTGCCATGGTTTCGAAACAGGTGTTGACATTGTTTGATTTTTACGAGTACTGATTGAAAGTTTAAAGTTCTGGTAGTGTTACGACTCTACACACAGCCTGAATCAGAGCTGAGCATTATCGTAGTCTGCACTATCACATGTTTACAATGCATTATAATGTTTGAGAGATGTATATACTGTATGTTTTAAAAAGTGTTGAAGTCATGCTGCATAATGTTTAAACAATTCACATAGAAAAGGTCGACTTTCATATCAGGTTTTGGTATTTGATTTTTCTTTAAACAAATCAGTGTGGCTCTTCAAACACAGAACTTTAAGTGACCTTCTTCAGTATCACTGAGGGGGGAAAAATATAAAATGTTCCGGCCCTGCGTCACCCCATGAGAGGATAGCCGTTTGATCAAATAAGTATCTGAATGTCTATGGAGGTTTGAGTTTCTTTCCTCGAGTGAAGTTTGAAGCGTATTTGATGTCACAACGCTACAGTGGGGCAGTTTGTGCATCAAAACACAGCGTCCACGGCCCAGCTGGGGGTGTGATGCTTTATATGAAATCTGAGAGGGGGGATGCTAAATGATAAAGAGTCCAGCTGTCTGTGGAAAAAAAACGTTTTCAGCTTCACTCAGATGAGTCTCTTCTTTGTGGCAGAGACGATTCCTTGACAGAGTTCATGTCAAAGAGAAGGTAATTTATTTTTGGGTATGTGAGGCAAATCTGTTGGGTCTCAATTAGTGGAAGCGTCGGTGCCCCAATCTGGGACGAGAGCTCGTCAGATGGGTGTGCTTTTAAATAAAAAATCTTGCTTTGTGCAGTTTTAATTGAACCCCTCTGCAGCAGGCTTGCCTGTCAGATACGCGTGTCAGTGCAGATGGCCTAGCGTTGACCTCCTGGCTGCTGTAATGTGTGTGTGTGTACAACAGAGGTTCAAATCAACAGCAGGAGACCGATGGACCAGAGGGAGCCCGGTTATCAGCTCAGGGGATGCCTGCAGGCTGGACAGCCTGGACAGGAAGTCTAGATCAGACTGAACCTGCTGCAGGCAGCGATGGACGGAGGAGCAACTTAATGATCTCAGGGAGGAGAAATACACTTCCTCCTATGTGGTGGGATGTGTGTAACTATTCAAACTTAACACAGCTTCATGAAGGTTCAGGAGGTGAGGATAAACGACATAACAAGATCAGACAACACTGAAAGAATATTGTGATAAAGGTATAGTGATATATTCCAGTTTTTCTATCAGAAGATTTTGATTAAGATTGGCACATTATCTTATTTTTATTTTTCATGTTAACAAGGGCTGAACAATATTCCTAAAATAGAAAATGTTCAGTAACATGTTGTTGGTTTTTTTAAATCTACACCTTTTACTATTTTCCAAATTTTTTTGTAAACTATGAAAAAAAACTGAAGCAGAAAGCTTTTCCAAAAACATGAACCACGTTACAGGCTTGATTCTGAGAAACAAACAAATAAAGTAGAACGAAGAAATCTAGATATTTGATTTCCTTTTATTAAAGGGTTTCTTTAGCGAGCCTTTTGATTCTGATCTACAAAGCCTTACTACTTTTTCCACTATATTTTAAAAAACAAAACCTGTGGCCCGTGAGAAAAAAAGGTTTGGACACCCCTGAGATAGAAGATGTAGAACTGACTTTAAAGAGGTCAATGTAAATGAACAGGCTGATGTCCATCCAGGGTGCTTAACTCCCTGACATGCAGCAGACTTCACACTCCTTCACCTGAGTGACTCACATGTTTAATTAATGATATCAGTTTACCTTGTAGGACACCGAGCATCTCTGAGCCACTTCTTCAATGTCAGACGAGACCAGGTCC
>NC_089208.1:2723937-2759548 GCF_963930695.1 Labrus bergylta | reverse complement strand
TTGACTATAGTGCAAGATTTTCCTATTTAATCTAAACTAGATTCAATATTTTACCTACATAATATTTACTTTCCTCTTTCAATAATATATGAACATAGTGTGTTGGGGCGGACCTCTAAGGGCACGATCACACTGGCCATGTGTACCATGCTGTACTCAAGCATGATTAGCCCCCCCGCTGTGTCACTCCCACGCTGGCCGGCACGGCCCGCGGTCACACTGGCCAGGACTAAACCGTGCTTGAGCACGATTACCTCTTGTACATAACGTCGTAATACAACACATGCACGATTTATGTTATTATGAAGCGTGCTCAGTTTACAAACAGGCCAGATGAAAGAGAGAGAGAGAGAGAGAGAGAGAGAGAGACAGAGACAGAGACAGAGAGAGAGAGAGAGAGAGAGAGAGAGAGAGACAGAGAGAGAGAGAGAGAGAGACAGAGAGAGAGAGACAGAGAGAGAGAGAGAGAGAGACAGAGAGAGAGAGAGAGAGACAGAGAGAGAGAGAGAGAGAGAGAGAGAGAGAGACAGAGAGAGAGAGAGACAGAGAGAGAGAGAGGGAGAGAGAGAGACAGAGAGAGAGAGACGTACAGTCGAGTCCGCGTCTGCACATCAGAGAACAAACAGAGAACATGACAGATACTTTGTGTCTTATATTGAGTCATGTTATTCAGATACAGACATGAAACTCTGGATTTCTCCTGAATGTTTGTGCTCGTGCATGAAGTGTATCGTGCTGAAGCACGATACGAAGCGGTCACACTGGCCAATCGTACTGGACTTTGAAGCGTGCTTGGGCACGGTACGGATGGCCAGTGTAACCGCGCCCTAAGGACTGTTGACGGTATACTTGAAAATTCACAAAACATTCATACTCTTCTGTCTTCGTCTTCTCTAATCAGGTAAAGTAAAAAAATGACACTTTGACGTTAGTGTATTGCATTTTCTTTAGTACTTTACATATAACAGGAAAATACAAGGGTTTGTTTCCGAGAGAATACAGGAAATTTAACAGTGCTCTGTACAATAACATATTATTGTGAGGGTGGCGTTTGCTTGGCACAGCTGACAGAGACGTGCACAGTTTCCCATCGGGTGCAGGGAGGGGGGGGCATAAAGATACAATTCAAGATGTTCAATAACACGTTGTAAGAAGTTTCTATTAGCAGCTTGAAGAAATACAAAATGAGCAACATGTGCACCTTCACCAAAGAAGCACTACAAAAAAATAAAATGACAAAATGTTAAAATGTAAAAATGATGAAATGGGCGACCTATTTACATACAGTGTGATTTAAATCAAGAGATCAAACGTAGAAAAAAGAAACACATGAATCAGTGTGTGAAGCTGCTATTAGATACTTGATCTTTTATAGATTCATATTGGGCAGACTGACATTAACACCAAACAGCCAGGTTCAGTAAAGACTTCCTACATTCATCCTGAGAAACGTTTCAACTGAAGCACTTTCCAGCTCGCTGACGTTTCTCTAAATATCATGGGGGAGAAAAATCATGTTGGATGCCGTGGCTTAAGGACGGGGGGCTTGGTGTGTGTCAGGAAAAAAGAACGTCTCGTCTTCTCTTTGGATGTTAACACAGATTGAAACTCCATGAAATACCAAGAATCAGGTGGTTGTTCATTTCGACCACATGGAACAAAGAGAGGGCATGCAGTAAATCAGATCCTTAAAGATCCCAATCCAGGATTAACGGACAGCTCAAATGTAGATATTTACATGTCGGACTTTTAGAAAGTATGGTTCACTGATGGAAAAACATGTCAACAGATGTCTGTTTCTGCTCCCGTATTTACAATGTCACTGTTCTTGAATCGTTTCCTTGGTCAGATCTGATTGGATTAGCTTTGTGTTAATGAATAAGTTTTCAAAGTAAATATAGAATATGCCTTTGAGTTCTGCACTTTGTACAAACAATGCTGGATTGGGTCTTTAATGGAGCTGTACAGGAGTACATTTTCAGTGACAAATAGAGCATATATATACACTCATTATCACAACATAGGAACAAAAGCAACATTAGATTTCTAAGATTAAAAACATCAGTTAACATAAAAGAAGATCCAAGCCCTTAAGATTCGGTTTCAGAATTAAAGGAATGTGACACGGGAAAACTCATTTTTTGATCTTGTGGTTGCTTCATTAGTCCAGAAAAGATCTTGTTTAACACGAGACATCAGACGCCAGAATAACAACCTTCAAAGAAGTCATCCCCTCCACACGCTGCACTTAACGGGGCGACTGTGATTAAAAAACACACTGCTAGCTTTGCTGTCATCATGCTCTCCTTTACTACCATATGTCTGGCTGCCTCGCAACTTTGGATGAAATCTCAGTTGCGATGTCTTAAGATCTTTCAAAAACCTGCATGATATTTCATTTTCCTGCTTTAGGGAAATTCCCAACTCAAGTCAAACCTCCGAACCTTCAAATAACATCCAATGGCGGTGCTCATTTTACCCTATTGGTCCAAATAGAAGACTTTTTTCCCCCTTTGAAATTCACCAGAAAAAAAGTTGGATTGTCTTATATTCAGGGTCTAGACTTTTAAAATGCCAATATGAGTTTAACAATAATGGATATCTTTACAGCGAGTGTGCTCATGACTGAGACGAGCCGTCACAGCTGCAGTACCAGGGGGAGACACCAGGGGGACACGGTGACTCAAAAGTTGTTCAGGTTAACCAACAACTGAGGCAAAGGTATGATGTCAATTTTGGTTATCAATGCAACATTTTATCAGTGTAAAACCGCCGTCTAAGATCGATTAATCTAGAGCAGTGGTTCCCAACTGGTGGGTCGGGACCCATCAGTGGGTCGCGGAGCTGTTTTCAGTGGGTCTTGAAAGGTGTGGCAGGAAGAAAAATGGGGGCAAAAAGTCTATGAAGAGGTTTTCTTTTCACACTTTTTTACCTTCGTTTTTCATAAAAAAAATATGATTGTTTAAAAAATAACAGAAATTTGGGTCTCAGTTTTTCATGAAGGAGTTGGCGGTGGGTGCTGAGGCTTGACCAGTTGAGAACCACTGAACTAAAGGACATTCTGGGCCCGCTTCCCACCATGCGGACTCCCCCTCTGCAAGTGAAGGTATCAGAGGGAAAGATGGCCGCTGTCAGGTCTCTCCTGCAACTGAATTGTGAGTGAAATTTTTCAAAATGGGTGTTGTGTTTTTTGGGCACCTTTATGAAAACACACTGCTGATAAACATTGTCTGGCAGGGGGCGCTGGTGGCCTAGAGGTTAGTTTCTGCGCCCCATGCACAGAGGCTGTAGTCTTTGAGTAAATGCAGGGTGGGGCACGTTGCTGAAATTAGTCTTGTAAAGGATTGGGGGAGAGGGGGGTCGTCTTACAATCAGGGTCATCTTATACTCGGACCAATATGGTAGTCACTTTGATTTGTTGGTAAAGCCATTCAGCGTCCTGAGATACACACTCAATGCATCCACATCCACAGCCCATCTGCCAATAGAAACACTGATCTTCTTCACCAATAAGCTTCTGTCGTCGTCATGTTCAGTACATTGTTGACTTCCAGGTGTGAGTTCACTGGAGTAGATTAAACAAAAAAGAAAAAGGACGCACACAGGTAGAAGGGGGAAAAAATGAGGGGGAAAGGGCGTACATTGGAGAGTGTGTCTTTCAACATGGGATGGCCATGATTTAAAAATAATGGCGCAAAACCAATCAATTATTTATCAATCCTGTTTCCTGGAGGGGGGGGGGGGGGGGGGGGGGTTGGCATTTCCTGCAGAGTTTAGATGAGTTCCTGTGTTCAGTGAGAATGTTTCCAACTAGTACCTCATAAGTTCATTTTTTCCCCCAGAGGCTGGTGGGGACAGCTTAACTTCAGGATGGTAAATAAATCACCCAAAAGATCAGATCTCTTACAATTCTGATGCATAGCAAACCACCCAAATGTTCAACAGCCACATGTGAGACCCATTTGTTTTTAAAAAGCTACAGTTCTGCTCGACATTACCAAAAGGGGGAACCCTTCTACTCAGCACAAGACTAAAAAAAAGAAAATGTCAAGACTCCATCCCGGGCTGCCCACTCTTTTTTCGAGCTCGGAGCCAGGGAGTCGTCGAGCGTTGGTGCGGGGACGCGAGTCCTGTCTCGATATTCAGTATTTACAGATACTAGAGGAAGAATGTCTGCGTGTCAGTATGCCTGGCATGACATGCGTGTAATGCATGATAACCTATTTTACTTTTACTATGTGTATGAATGGTTATATAATTACAATACAAACATCTACAAATTTGGGGAAAAAAAAAAAAAAAAGGTTGCTGATTGTGCCTCGAGATCCGCGTCCATGCAAAGATATTCGAGATCCTCCAAACACACATGTATACCTCATGCTCGAGTTCAGTGTTTTTACGTCTTACTTACACCGTCTCTAGCCGTGGTGAGAAAAAACAGGGTGTCTGCGCTGATATAAGAAGTGTTTTATAAGGCATTAGATTTTTATCCAGGACCAGGAAGGACTAGTTGTAGGGCACTGCTTTTTGCCTCGCTATGAAATGTAGAAAAATGCATGGAATGAACATGAGTACAAATCATGAGTGTGCTGCACCGAGAACAACAATGAAGAAAGTTTTTCGCCATTAAAAGAACACTTTTTTCTACTTTGGCAAAACAAAATGATTTTTTTTTTTTTTTTTTTTTTAAACATAGCTTCCATGAGAGTCTTTGACAGTTTTTTTTTTTTTTTGTTCATCAAAGGCCTCTTTGTTTGAAGTAGGTACAGTACAGCAGAGTCCAACTGAGCCAGCAAAGAACACAGCCAACACCAAAAACCTCTACATTCCTGTCCCTATCAGGCTTTTCTCTCAAAAAGCAGATCCTAAAAAATAAGCCGGAGCAGCTCTCACTTTTTTGGCCATGACTCACTCAACTTTTGCGGTGAAACATGTTTCATATAGCCAAGATTTTACAGATTCCTCCAGTGATATTGAGATCCTCTGGTCAAGTCTTTGGCTTGCTTCCCTTTGCATTCTCTCCTGTGTGAGCGTGTATGAGATTACAGCACTGTGCAAACTAAATGGAACACACTCTAACCGAAACAACAGTTGGCCTTTTAGTCTGTGAAAAAGTTATCTTTCACTTAGGTGAAAAAGAGAAAAATAGAAAGGAACATTTCTTTAGAAAGCTGAGAGCGTCGGTCCACGCTGCCCCCCCCTCTTATCTCAGGCTATCTCTTTTATTCTGCGCATGTAATCGTGCAGTTCCTCTGGGTCTTGAAAGCCCATATCCTGGCAAACCCACTGAATGTCCTCTTCGTCCGCTATGGGGATGGAGTTATAGGGCAGCTCCTCCGTGGGGAGGGTGGTGAAGGTGGTGAACTTGACTCGTTTGCGCTTGGAAGTCGGGGAGCTGGCCTCCTCGCCGTTCTCCTTCGTCGAGCCCCCGGAGCTGCCGTCGCCCCGCCCGTGCACCTGGCTCTGAACGCTGGTCTGGGAGCTGCCGCTGCTGTGGTGGTCCCCGTGGCAACAAGTCTGCACACCTTCCAAGGGGTTGCTGGGACTCTCCACCTGCTGCGGTGACAGCTCACACTGGGCCCTCAGTGGCTGGCCGTTTCCCAAGAACACCCAGTGGTGGGAGTGGTCCATGTTGGCCTGACCCTCGGGGGGGATTCTCTTGTGGCGGTATTTCAGCACAAACACGATGCAGTTGATGAGAAAAACTAAAATGGCCAAACAGAAAACTCCCAGGAGGGCGTACATGCCGATCTCGAGGTCGGTCATGTTCCGAGGCGAGTGCACAAAGTCGTCCTCCTCTTCCTCGTCGCTCTCGGTCGGCCTCTCTTGGTTGCTAATGGTGGGGAAATTGGTGTAATCAATGGGAACGCTGGCGGGTTGCTCGTTGGACGTCTCGTAAATTCTTCCGCTGACGTTCGGATCAATGATCGGACGCCTGGTGAAAGGAGTCAGCTCGATCTCGCCCTCCGTGGTCGCCTCTTCTTCCGAGTCCTCCTCGGGGCCGAAGCGGACCTTGACGTGAACCGCGGCAGACGCGATGACGCTTTTCCGTTTGGTCTTCTGGCAGGCCTCGCAGATGGTCATCTCCAAACGCACCATCTCACCGAATCCCTCGCCTTCTGCCACCACCACGGGCCACCGTTGCTGAGGCTCCTGGGATATCGACACCACTTTGTCATCCAGCGTGGAGGCGTTGAGGTTGTAGTCTTTGGGATCAAAGTAAGACAGAGTGGCGGCTGTGTTGTCACTGAAGAGCATCCAGATGGACAAACTGGCCTCCTGTTAAGAGAGAGAAACAGAATCAGATTGGTTATTCTATTCACACTGCAAAGGAACTTCAGTCAAATTTGCAACTCTCAGTAACCAAGGTTCACACTTGTTTGTCCTTGGACAGTTAGTAAAATAATATCTGAAGGGTGACAGCATTTCTTTGATGAACTAAAAGATTAAATACTGTAGACTCTGCTGACACTTTAAAACATGAAAAATAAGCTCCTCTTAGAGAACTCTCCTGCCAACCACTGGATCATAAAAAGAAAGATTTGAAGTGATTAACAAAAATGTCCAAAATTCTTTGCCAAAACCTTCCAGCAGAAAAGAAAAGAGAATCACTGCAACAGTTTGTGTATGGGTTCAAACTTCACAAGGACTTTGTGCACAATTGAAAAGAGGAGTTAAAGTCTGTGATAGATAGGTAGGTAGGTAGGTAGAGAGGTAGAGAGGTAGGTAGGTAGGTAGGTAGGGAGGGAGGGAGGGAGGGAGGTAGGTAGGTAGAGAGGTAGGTAGGTAGGTAGGTAGGTAGGTAGGTAGGTAGATAGGTAGGTAGGTAGGTAGGGAGGGAGTAGGTAGGTAGGTAGGGAGGGAAGGAGGTAGGTAGGTAGGTAGGTAAGTAGGTAGGGAGGGAGGGAGGTAGGTAGATAGGTAAGTAGGTAGGGAGGGAGTAGGTAGGGAGGTAGGGAGGGAGGGAGGTAGGTAGATAGGTAAGTAGGTAGGGAGGGAGTAGGTAGGTAGGGAGGTAGGGAGGGAGGGAGGTAGGGAGGGAGGTAGATAGATACTTTATTGATCGGGGAGATTTCATAGAACTAATGATGCTGGTCGATGTTGGTGAGTTAGTCAAAACAGGCAAGGACCATATGTGCTTCTAAATAAATGAAAAGTCCAAACAATGTTGTTCCCCTGAATTGAGTAATGGAATGACTCTTGTCCAATCAGATGGCTTGGTTGCAACAGTTCCTTAGATTGCAGTTTGGCCAATACATCTTTATGTAGAGATATACATGTAAAGAGGAGACCGAATAAAGAAGGAAGTGCCTCCTGCAGATATCTTTTTATGGAGATCCACGATGCACAGTTTCCCTTTAGACTTCAAGAGCGTATGACGGTGTTAGTAAGTTTGATCATTTCTCCAAGGAAACAACATGCCTCGTGAATATCAAAGCGCCGCGCGACTCGGCCTTGTTTGTGTCTTTCAAAAGAATATCTCAACGGGTCAGATCCCCATTCTTTCATGGCACTGACCGTCATTTGAAAGTCTATTCCCAACTGAGCCTTTTTGAAGTTCTGGACTTTTCTCCAAACCCCCCCAAATCTCCAGAGCTTTTTGTGTGAACATGTGCAGTACCCAGTGCCTCTGATGTGCACACCATCTGACCACTTTCAAGCACGGTGAAGGAGGACGGGGTGGCGGGAGTGACTGCGTTGTCCTGAAGGCTACAACACAGCTCAGACGGATAAGGTGCATACAGCAGCTGCTTGTGCTTTCAATGACGAGCTCCAGTCTCTGTGATTGTTTGTGTGTGATTTTCACATTTTGTATGTTTTATCACTCTCTGTGCTTCCTGATGGAGGAAAAAGCCGACATGCTGGTTTACCTGTCGACGTTCATCTGCTGGAGAATAAACTGCAACACTGGTGTCCATGTAATCAAGGCCGTTTGCCACAGTCCCCTTTGTTAACTGCATGCTTTAACATCAGCAACCAACCATGCAAAAGCTGACGGGGAAGGAAAATATTTTCTCCAACACAAGAGTCCAACAGTTTTAGGCTTCTTCTTCTTTTCTTTTTTTATTCTTGCAAAGGGCAAAATGCACAGCGAGCCTTTTCAGGACATAAAATCCCTTCAGTGCATTTCGTGGGGAAAGAGTGCTATGTTGTGATGATATTCCCTCCATGAGCCAAACTTCTATCATCGCAGCATGACAGAGAGAAGACAGCCTTTGATATGGATGATTTAAATAATACATCGACTACGGCATTTCTGTTTTTCATGAGCTGACGCTGGGAAAAAGGGAAAAAAAAGACTGATATAAGGGGAAAACAGGAAATTAGTGGGTGTTTTTAACATCTGGCACATGCCTGTCTGTGCCAATCAAAGACTTGAAAGTTATGCATGTAGAGGGGGTTTTGATAAGTCTGGTTATAAATTGGGTTTTTTTGATTGATGGAACTCAGAGGGAATTATGCACTCTGTTGATATTTTTCCATACATCGAACTAACCCCACAATCAGCGCTCAATTTGGATTATTAATGTAATCTCTGCACTTTATTAGGATTATGTTTTTCATCTCTGATACACCCACATTCTCTGATTTGTGCAACATGGCATCAGGGAGTATATGTGGATGTGAATTGAATGTAGAGCTAGAATGATCAAATATACAAATAAGGGCAGTCATGTGATTAAACCAGAGACCCTAAAGGCCCTGACTCACCAAGCAGACGGCAAAGAACTAGTGGAGACGAAGGCCGACTGTGGCGTCGCCTAACATCTTGGCCAAAAAGTTGCACTTGAACACACCGCGAAGACTACAGCCGACGGCCAACCACCACGTATGTTCTGCTCATGTGCAGAGGAAATAACTCTCCATGCCAGCAGGGGGCGGTAGTCCGTTGTTATGATACAAGAAGACCATTTTCACTCTGCTGTCGGTCACCACTCGTATTATATGTCGTCTACTAATGGAGAATAATGTCTGATAAAAAGTTGAAAATGGCGCTGGCGTTGTCAGTTCTTGGTCTTTTAGTGGAAAAAGAAAAGAAGAGGAGGAGGAGACAAATAAGGAGAAACCACACTAATGGGTGAAAGCATGGAGACTACAGAGACATGCTCAAGGGGCTTTACTGAACCTGAGAGGAGAGCTGGAGAGAAATGAAACAACAGAACAGCCAATCAGAGAGATCCCTCTCACCGTCCGCCGACGCTGATTCAAGGTGATCACACCGCAAAAACTAGGGAGACAAACGCTCACAATCTCCTTGGTAACCCAGAGCCTCATCCACCTTAATCATCCCGGGCTCATCTACAGCGTGCAGCATAAGAACCGAGCAGGTCATTAGGGAGTGAAGTCATCATGTCATATGAAACTTTGTTTGATCATGAAGCCGCTACAGTCATGTTACTCTACAGTTCTTTGATCACTGGTAGAATACAGTGTAAGAACTGCACTGCAAATTTGAGACTCTTATTAAGGTTTAAAAAATCATTCAGTCATTAACACACAGATCCCCGTTATGAAATGTCTCATTAGTGCACGCTGCATTACCATAAACTCAGGGGTCACACCTCCACATCGAGTCATTCGAGGCATGTGATGACTTAGTTTATCCGTTTTAATGGAGCGATCTGACTTCAACAAGTGAACATTTATTCCAGCCAGAAAACAAGGAAAGCCATTCTTTGTCTTAAATACTCGGTCAGCAATGGAAGGATAAACAAATGCTAAAGTTCTCAAGTCTTTGTAAACATCTGGCTTAAAATGTTAAAAGTGCAAACATAGTTTTCAAAGTGGTCCTGTCTTCACATCCATGACTTTGCATAAAAGGCATCACTGTATGCCTAATGAGTGCAATGAGCTGGATGGCCTCAGGTAGTTTTGGCTGGGTCAGGTGGCAAGGCCCGACTTGATGGGTCCCCCAGAAAAACCTTCCTGGGTTTGTGTTGCAACAGGGTTCTTGTAGCTTTCTTTGAATATCAAATATGGCACATTTAGATTGTTTTCAAATTTTAAAAAAAGTCAATTCAAGTATTTGAAAAATGTGTTGATTAGTCAGGAGTAATCACAGCCTCTACTGCGATTTTCTCACGATTCATTTCAATTGACATCACTAATGCATCTGGAAGAAAAACTCTCCTGCAGACATTTTATTCTGAGGCATCAACTTGAGACGTAATGACACCCTTCAGATTCATACCGAGCTGCTCATTGAAGCACAAAGCCAGGCTGAATCACAGCAACAGAACACGGTTTATGATGAACCTTCAAGCGCTGAAGCCCTCTCTGTAGCAGAACTCTGTCAAGTGGAAGAAGAGAGAGAACCAAGCAAAGAGTCCTCGATTGTCCGACTCCCTCCATCCATAGTTTATGTGTTTCATTCATTTCCAGACTAATAGAGGACATTTAGAAAAGTTTTCCTGTGAAACAGAATCAAATGGCTTGAAATAGCTGCAGCGCTCCTCTGAGAGCTTTGCCGGCGGAGGAATTGGCTGCCTTTTATGGCCCCGGCCTTGGAGAGCACTTAGGACAATACATTACAATAATTAAATTTCAAGGTGGCCAAGAAGCGGAAAGCAAGAAAAATTGGAATTTAACGCTCGCTTCTCTTTCGCTGATGCCTGATGGGGTTGTCGTTGCGTTTTTTTTAGCTACTTGCAGACCAATGAGAGGGCAAGACAGGAAGAACACACACACACATGCACGCCTCCTCAGGTAGAGCGCCGCTGCCAATTAATTCCTCACAAAGACTTGTAGAGACCATTACTTCTACGTGAAGACACAGCAAAGAAAAATCATTACTTTTCACTGTTTTTTTTTACCTCCATGCGTCTCATTTCTTTCTTTCTCTTTCATTTCAAGCAATAAAAACATTTGGGGAGATATACAGTATATGTGGGTTTTTTGGCAGCCTCGGTTAATATGGAGGTTGTGATAAAACGCAGCATCAAGGATACTTTTTTAGTTTGGCTGCAGCTGCCCTTTATCTGCTGTCCCTGCTAACAATGCAGTCAGGGGCTTTAAAGATTTAGCTTGAGAATTATTTTTCCAGCTCAGAAAGTGAATTGAATCAGTGCCTGCCTCGTTGATACAGACTGAAGGGATTTGTAAATAAACTAAATTTCACCAAATAAGGAAAGTGCAGACAGAGCAATGGCACTACATCTCCAGGGTACCGCAGTTTGTTACTGGTGACTGGGATTGCCGTGGGTTAATGTGTAAAGAGGTCGATGGTATATGTTTAGACCTTAGAGGCACATTTTACACATAAACACAGCAGAACTGAAGTCTGTCCTGTGTAAATGTGTCTCTGAGTCCTGACTGTCTACAATGAGGGAGAAGCTCGAGTCCCGCTGGCTGTGTTGTTGTCAGAGCCGTGTTTACATGGACGGGACGGCCGGCTCCTCCCCTTGTGTATAAAAGCTGTTTTAGTCAAGAACTAGAGAGAAGAAGAAGAACATACTCACTGATTATTTGGATGTTAGTAAGAGTTTTTAGATCACGCTCATTCTGTGTCAGTTTACATGAAATGTGAAGCTACGAGCTAACTAAAGAGCGCTAACATTAGCATGCTAACACAACAATGCAGGACACAGGTGATTGCAGCTCGAGCAAAGAACAATTTTGTCAATCTCTTGCTCTTAATGGTGCTTAATTATTTTGAGTTCTAATTGATAACTCCTTCATGTGAACGCGAGTGGAGGGGGGTTGGAGGTGTGTCTTTGGAGGAGAGCGGAGGCTTCAGTATGGAGGAGGCGTGGCCTAACAGAAGTTTGTTTTGGTTTAATGCTGGTGCCCAAGGGCGACATCTACTGGATCAAAAAGTCAAACATTCTTCCTTTAAGTAGGAGTGTGTTTCTATCCCTCTCTAATTGTTCAAAGTGAATCCAGAGAAGACACACAGACTTTAAACTGATACAAAGCAGAAATCGAGTTTTGCTTCCAGAACAATAATAAACATAACCTTCATCCCAAATCCCCGGTTAGAATTAATTTTTAAGTTCCAGCGTCTGTGTTTTACTTAGAAATGGCACTATCGCTGTTTTATTTACCCCAGGAGCACCGCCGCTAGCTCTACTGTCAGGACACACAAAGACTTCATAAATATGGAGCATTATTTTGGGTGTTTCTTTTTGTTTTGAAAACTAAAAAAGCCGTTTAAATATTTCAGGAGGCTTTGCACACGGCGGTCCGGAGTCTGACATTTCTGTAAGCGTGAGAATTTTAAGCAAATGTCCCAAAGTCGGTTTTGTGAACTGATCCAGGAGGTTACAGCACACAGAGATGCAGGAGGAGGACGTCTCTTTGATTTACATGGAGTCCTTGGATTATTTCAAATGCACTGCATGTGTGACAAAAACCCTAAAAAACAAGGACTATACTCTTGATTCTTCTCGTAGTGGTAGTAACTATCACCTATTGGTTTGTAAACACATTTTTGAAGCCTCAATTTTCGCCAAGTGGGCTTCACCATCTTTTTTTTTTATGGACACAGAATTGACCATATTTTGACGGCGGTTACTCATCCTAAGAGTGTATCCCTACAGTCGTTGTGGGGTCACCATGTTGGCTACCGGTTAATCCCAGGACGCCAGGTACTAAAGATGCCCGGCTTTATCGTCCGTTTTACTCTCAATGGATCCATTGTTAACAAAGAAATACAAGCAGCTTGATTTGTTTGAGTCCTGAAACACAATTATGACTTCAGGAAAATGAAACATAGATTTCAAAGTCAGCTCATTTTCTCATCTGGTTGCATAAAAGCAGACGTCTTCTTGCAACAACAGGAGATGCCCCCCTGCTGGCTATTAGAGGGAATGCATGTTTAAGTCATTTCTACATTTGTTTTAATTTTGGAACCAAGATGCCACATGCTAATGAGCATGAACAGTGAGCGTGTGTTTACGAGTACTGTACCTGCTTCAGAGCTGTGAGCGTCTGGATGCCGGTTGCCTTGGCGACCATGGTGTGACTGTTGCCGGGGCTGGGCTGCAGCGACAGGGTCAGGCCTGAGACGGCGTGAACTCGCATCTCGGTGATGGAAACCTTCTCATCTGTCACGGAGAACGCCGACTCTCCCAACACCGCGTCGACTGCCAGCGGAGACTCCACCTGCAGAGAGAAGACACTTTATTGTCTCTTCACATGACAAGAGGGGACATCGTCTGAGAGCGGAATAGACAACAGCTTTATTGTTTTTTCTGAAGCTCATAAAAACCCCTGACAGGCCAATTTTGGATTAAAGCGCTCGGTGCTGTTGTTGTTGTTCCACTGCGTCTCAGAACCGTGTGTCAATGCATCTGTGCCTGTCATCGTGAAAAGACGATCTAAAAAAAAAAACCCCACACTCGAGACAGTATCCATCAGCAGCCAGACAACGAGGCACGACGTGAGGCAGCCACGGCATGCTCTCAAAGTGACGGTTAGCAGAAACGCTCATGCCCATCTAAGTGTCACCACATGAAACAGCACCAGCATTTTGAAGCCGCATCTTGTCTGTTCGGGGTAATCCTGGACTTTTTGACAGGGCCTCTCTGCACCCCACCACTTGGAGCACTTTTTAAAAGATCATCGTTTCACTTTACAATCTCAAGCAGAGGTCAGGAGGGACTTGAACAAAGTGAAGAGCCATCGAGCGAAGCAGGAGCGGCGGCCTTGTCCTCAAGAGTCGGACGAGGGAAATCTTTTCCACCTTCAACTTCAATTGTTTTTTTCCAGCTCCAGCGGGCATCAAATAAAAGCATGCCATGCTAGAGCAGTGAAGGGGTCGGTGCTCTGACAAGCTTCCCCCAATCATCATCAACTGAAACCTTGAAACAGCATACCAACTGCATCCCCTCTCTGCACAAGTTCTGCTTCCCAGAAAAAATGTGATTTTCAAAAGCTCAAAAAAAAAAAAAGGTTCTTGCAAGAAATTCAGACGTGCATCAAACGTTTTGTAAATGTCCCCGTGTGAACACAAGCACAACTTGATGTAATCCCATCCCATTAATCCAGCCATCCAGCTATACCTCATAATTCACTTCTTTTGGCTACATCTGTAAATTTTGCAATTACTGTACATAGCACAGACTCTTGCACTCAATTACTGTACATAGCACAGAATTACTGTACATAGCACAGACTCTTGCACTTTCTGCTTATTTGCACTTCTGGTGAGATGCCAAACCTCATTTCGTTACTCTATACTTGTATATGTGTAATGACAATAAAGTTGAATCTCATCTCATCTCAATTATGCATCAAATTGGTCGATGATTCAGACCAGAGCAAACAAACTACAGGTGTGAAAATACCCTAAAACAGGCAGGCAAAGAAATGTTGAGCATTCTTTGATTTTGCCACCTATAGAGAACAAACCATATGACTTATTTTTGTAGGCCGACCCTGAAGTAGCATCGCCATGGGGGTCTAACAAGAATCCTCCTCTGGGATGTTTTCATTGGATTTTGGATCATTGCAGAAAATAATCTCTGTGTTAAACACACGTTTCTGAAGCGTAGGCGTTTTGTTCAGCAGGATAATCTTCACAGATGAACGCCATTTTTATGATGTTTGAAGCGTTAATGCGGCCGACAGAAGTAAAAAGCTAACGTTATGCTACAAGCTAACTACACCACGGTGGGATGATTGTGACGTCACTAGCGTTATGCTTCAGATGATCTCCGATAAACTAATCCACGTAGTTTAATAAATAGTTTACTAACATAATATTCACCTTAACCTAAAGATTGAACCTACAGGAGACATCTCCGACTAGTGAGAGAGTTCCCGCCCTCTGTGTCCGGCGTGATGACCTTTAATGTCCCCGACAACCGCTGTAGTCACATTTAGCCGCTTGTTAGCAACCGCCTTTTTAAAGACGAGTAAAAACTTCAAACTTCACAAGTGGAGGTATTACCTAACGTAGTTTATGTGCTCTAACAAAACACCAACATCTCTTCAGCTTGTGTTAACCACAGACCTTATTTCAGGAGTCTAACCACAAACACATTCAAAATCCCCGTTGACTTTTAGACGTTAGACCCCATGGCGCTCAAATGCTAACTTACTTCCTGGTTTTAGGACTCATTCCTGTGGAGCTCTATTGAAACCTTTGTCATTGCAGAATCAATTCATCATCTTCACTTTTTATTTTGAGTGTTATGCATTTGTTACAACACCACGGCTTGATTCAATTACATTGGCTTCATGATTGTTGTCAAACTTTGAGTTGCACAGCCATAAGAGTGCTATAATGCTGCTTGCTTGCTAATGTCCTCTTAGCCTACAGAGGTTAATGACGGGAAACAATTAAGTGCTGCTGTCTGCAGTGAAAAAAGCTGCTCTGAGGCTGTGTATGAATACGTCTCTGCTGCAGCACCTCGACCTCCCTGCCCTTCCTACTTAGTTTAATAAATCTCTGCACACCACACTGTGAGCGCTGCATGTCTATGTGTGTGCTGCATTATTATCGGACGCACAAAATGTACTGTTTTAGAGTTTATTGTAGAAACTTATCCTCCTGAATGCTAAAGTGCGTAAAATTTGGAAAATACTTTTTGGGCGGCATCAAAAAATGTTTCAGTTTCAGTCAGGTTCCACCCTCCATATGCATATTGTTTGTGTGTGATGGATTAATGTGCCAGAAAGGAGAATTATGGTCCACTGGGCAACCACACAAACACATGGAGATGTAGCCACAAGCACAGCCACACACACACACACACACACACACACACACACACACAAATACAAAGTGTGCATGCAAAAAAAAAAAAACCCTAAGGCATGATAGTAAATGGTTGCATAAATAAACTTATAAAGTTTTCATGAGGACAACTCACTCGCATGATGGATAACTCTCACTACAGGAGCCGCTTTCTGCCACAACAAAAACTTTCCTATTAGCTTGATTGTTCAGTTGTTGTTTTTTTCTGTCTTTGGATAGATGCAGTCTTAGTAAGAGGAGAGATAATAGAGGTAAAGATCGTTAAAACAAAAGTTTGTGTCTGTGTAGAAACATGTGAAAACAGAAATTCCACTGAGGTCAGAGAGAGAGAGAGAGAGAGAGAGATAGAGAGAAAGAGAGAGAGAGAGAGAGAGAGAGAGAATTCCACCAAACAAAAACTGTTTGCTTACGATCGATTTTCTGCTACTCTGCGTTCCTGGTATTTTCACAGGCCAATTAAAGTGACTAAAAAGAAAATCTAATGCTATTAAAATCAATATTTGCGGCTTGGTACAAATGTCAAAACATGATTCAAAGACACAGCACATTGTGCATTGATTGTCCCGAAGAAAAGAATTTGATCACAGAAACTAATCGTGTTGGTTGGGGAGGTCAGGATCCACGATGAAACCTGAATCATGATGTGTGAAGCGCTAACTCCCGAGCTGTTGTTTCCTGATTTCAGGGTTAATTAACCAGATACTGCAGCACCAGTTTGGTATTAATGTTTGAACCTCCCACTGTCTGTTTTTTGTAAAGCTGCAGTTTGAACACACAGGAACCTCAAAATCACATAAACCAGTTTTAGGCCCTAAGTCCACCTAGCATGTTTTTTTCTGAGCGCCAGCATCTTTTCAATGAGTAGAGAGAGTTTGCAGCAGAAAGCGGCCTCCTTGAGAAAACGCGCAGCACCCAGCATCTTTTTTTTTTTTTCTCCACCTTTCTTGTGCGGCTCGAGTTGAAAATCTTTCGACTTTTCAGAAAGACGCTGTTGATGTCACCGGCGCACTTTTCCAAATGTTTGATATTCCCTGTAGCCTAAAGATCAGGAAATAAACGTTCTCAAATATCAAGACGACAGTGAAAAGTAACAGAGCTGTGTCGGTCATGGAGCGGCCATTGTCAACAGATTGTTGTCATGGAGACAGGACGGACATGCAGCGCTCTTCTTTTCAGCGCACAAACGCTTCATGCAAGTGTTAGCGGGCGCACAGCTAGCTCTTTTCTGCCCGGGAAAAAGTCGACACAGTCAGCTTTGGATGATTCACTCCAAATCTACCTGAACACAGACTAATAAACAGCCATGCTCACATTCTCACACCAGACTGATACCCAGTGATATTTATAGATGTCTTATTGTAGTTCCCACCAGCAAGATGTAAAAAAGAGACGAAACAGTGAAACAGTGGAAGAAACAGACTCTGAGAGCAAATACTACAAATCCAGAGAGTGATCCATGATCCACTTCTTTATATTCTGTGCAAGTTTTAATAAGGGTGAACATCTCTCTTTGAGAATAAGCCCACTTTGCAGAGGGGATAATGTGATTTATGTAGAAGTATCAGTCTCACAGCTGCAGCCATGGTGCTGCTATTGTTATTAAAGCACAGCCAAAGAAGATGAAAATCTCCTCCTCCAGGCAGCTCATTTGGAATAAAACGCATACTGGTAGAGTTTGGACAGAAACACATGTTATTAGTAGCAGTAGTTGGGCTTCACTACCAAAACTAACACAGGAGGGAGGACTTTTTTTTTTTGACCTGCTTTGGCTTCGTCTTTCTGAGGATGTTTTGTTGTTCATTTGGTGCCTGTTTTGACGTCAGGTTGATAAATGTGATGAAAATTACAATGTGAGTCCGTATTTGTGTTTTATTTTGAAATTGACCGGACGCTCTGTTCGCTTCCTTGTCTGACTTCCTGTTCCGGTTTTCCTTTAGATTCAGCTTGAAGCGTACTCCGTTCAAAATAAACTTGCAGCGTATTTGAAACGGAGCAGAGTGTACTGGCACGCTCCAGAGACGGACAGCGGCGCTCGCTGTGGAAACATTGGACATGAGGCTGCAGGAGCTGGGAATTGAACCCCCAACCTTCAGGTTGAGAGACGACTGACTTTTCCACTGAGCCACAGCCGCCCTAAACATGTCATTGTGACTGAAATCGGAAAAAAACCAACATTGCGCTGTTGTAGATACAATGGTTAAGTACAAAGACGTAATGATGGCAGACTGTTGTCGCCTCTGAGCTGTTATCCATATGTTCCATTGATGGGATGGATTTCACATCTTTGGCACTGATAACTTTCTCCCACTTGAGACTGTTTCCCAATGCTTCCTTTCATCAAAAAAAACGATTGCCGATCCATTTTGTCACACCAAGGTTTTGTAGCATCTGAAATGTGAATGTCCTGAGGCTATTTACCTTGAGTTAGAGAGCTGTCATCCATTCCCTTGCATGGTCTGCCATGCATGTTTCATTTCTACTTTAATGTGCAAATCATCAATCTTCATTTTTTTTTGGGCGACACCAAGTTAAGCATCCCAAGTGATCTAAGAGTTTGAATTAAGTCACTTTTTTCTTTTGATGCTTCAGCTGAAAATAGTTCAATTGTAAGATTTGACTGATGACTTTACTAAAGGGAATAAAGTTTTGGTGTTTCAGGTGGGTTGAAAAAGCTTGAAAGGCATTTTTAAAATTGGTTTAAATGAGATGCAGACACTTTGGTGCAGAGTGCAGAGATGTTGGTGGTTGATTGAGCCGATCTGTGATGCAAGTTCTGCGTCTCAGAATAATTATCCAAGTCCGATGTGGCCGCACATTTATTCTATTTGCACTAAAGCAGTCTTCTGTTGCTAAAATAATACTTGTGTTCAAACTGCTGGCACTTGCGGGGAGGAGGGGGGAAATTAGGCTTCAAACAAGTTATGTGACATTAAAAATGAAAACCCTGGAGAAAGATTTTCTCTCCAACTGTTATCAATTCAAGATGTTTGTTATGAGTTCCAGGGAGTATTTGCTGATGAAGTGCTGCAATTTGGGTTTTTTGTCGTTTTCCCTCAGATTGCCTCATTTTCTCTTTTACCACAGTTACTGATTTCATAGATTCGCCCGCTATCTCGGAAGGAGAAGTCCCATCGAACATTCAGGGGCTACTACTTCTAGTATGTGTAGGCTGAGGGAGTGTTAGTTTAACTGATATTAAAGGATGAAATCATGACTCAAAATTAAAGGCAGGGTTGGTAACGCCCTCCAGATCCACTTTTTAAAGATTCTGGTGTAAATTGTCTTTAGGTCCTGACAGACATTAATAACTCATGTTCTCTGAAAAAGGAACAAAGAAAATCCATCATCTGTATCAGTTTGTAAGTCTGTAAAAACTTCCACCAATGTCTGCCACGAGGTACCAATCTGATGAACCAATCAGACGCCTCCCGGTCTCCCTGCTCGCTCTCTACCTCATGGGTGCAATAGCCCACACTCAAAGCGATGAGCTGAGGTCCACATCTAGAGCAACGGCGCTCATGCATGTAAGTGAGGGGGCGTGGCTTTAGAGGGAGCACAGAGGGGAGGGGCCAGGTGCAGACGAGCACTGAGGCTACTTTCAAAATCATGCTAGTTTTATAAAAATGACAAACCCTGCTTTTAAGCATTCGGGGTTGCATTGTGCAGCATTGTGTATAATGACACTAACATGCTGACTTTTAGCTCATTAGCAGTAAATACAGAAAGTACAGCTTCTGCAAATGGAAATATTAGTTATGCAGAAGTTCGGGACAAACACAATTTTCATCAAATGTTTGTGCTAGATGTATAATTTATCGGGCTGTCAAATGATTAATTTATACACAGGGTTCACATTCATCAGTTAATCACGATTAACGGCAGCAAAGGAAGATCCTGACTTTTTTTATTTAAAACTTAAATAAGTCACAAAGACAGGACCTCACACATGGAAGTAGTACAACTAATTTGGGCAGACGCTTTTTATCCCAAAGAGACGAACCTCAGACGACAGGAGAGGAGACGCGGAGCTATTTCAGGTTAGACGTAACAATGTGGAATAAATATAGATTCGCAGCTACACCCAGTAATGAATGATGAATGTGTCCCATGTCTATCTGCGAGGAAAGGTCAGCTTTAGTCGTGTAGCTCCTTCCAGCTCAGCTCCCAGCTGAATTTGTCATGGCTGCTGCTGCTGCAGACAGGGGGAGGTGAAGTGGAGCACAAAAAGTAGTTACACTTTACGTATTCTTCAAATACAGGAGCTCCTCGTTCAGTCACTGTTGCTGAGGGGGGCATCGTGTCGGTGGGCCTTCACAGGTAGTGGCGGAGCTGTTTCCTTTACGCTTAATGCTAACAGGTGATCAATGAGGAGTCGGAGCAGCATGAAGACACTGACCAGCATGAGCCTCTGCACTAAACATGGCTGAGCACACACTCACATGCTAGTGCTTGTTACCTGCTAAATGTTCAACACTTTAACACTTTCTGATACCACATGTTATTAAATGATACAACCTTTGTTTATTTAGAATTGCAGAAGGTTTATAAAAATATATCTCTTTCAGGTGACAGGTGTGTACGAGAGGGATGACAGAAACTCTCGCTCACTATCTAAATTGCACAAATCAGTGGCAACATTTCAGTACAAAAATGACAAGAATCTTTTTTGGGAATTTACAGTGTGAAGGAGGTAGTCTGCAGTTTTTGGAAATTAAAAAACAAGAAAATAGTAAAACCTCTTGTGTGTCTTGTGTGGCTTTCCAATTGCACAAAACTCCTGAAAAACTCTTAAAGTTTTCAGGGTGAGCTTCATGTGTGAACCCAAACAGCCAAATTATTCACTTTCTCCTGCAAGCTCCTTAGTATTTTTTTTTTTGCATTAAGTCTGAGTGAGCTGATGTGAGAACGCAGCAGGATATAATCAGGAGAATTCACCTTGAGAGAGTAGGAGGGGGTGGTGACGTTTATTCCCTGCGATCGCTGCACGACCATAGACTGTCTGAACGCGACAGTTGCAATCACTGTGCACATCTTTAAACTGCTGTATGATGTTTTCTGTTCTCCAGTAGCATCGTATAGAGCAGTGTTTCTCAACTCGTCTAGCCTCAGGACCCACCACCAACTCCTTCCAGAAAATTGCAAACTAAATTTCTGATATTTTTCAACCAACCACATTGATTTAATATAAAATTCAGCCGTTTTTGCAGCTTCTATCACATCACCCCCCTGCTTCCAATCTTAACGGGAAAAGTCTCCAGCTATTTTTTGGCCAAGACTGAAGCGGCTTGAGGCGACGTGAGGCGACGTGAGGCGACGTGAGGCGACGTGAGCCGACTTGAGGCGACGTGAGGCGACGTGAGGCGACGTGAGGCGACTTGAGGTGACTTGAGGCGACTTGAGGCGACGTGAGGCGACA
Organism: Labrus bergylta; assembly: GCF_963930695.1. Classification (NCBI taxonomy): domain Eukaryota; kingdom Metazoa; phylum Chordata; class Actinopteri; order Labriformes; family Labridae; genus Labrus; species Labrus bergylta. Next base: position 2,738,429 of record NC_089208.1, on the reverse strand, counting down.
TGAGGCGACGTGAGGCGACTTGAGGCGACGTGAGGCGACTTGAGGCGACGTGAGGCGACGCCACAGTTATAGTGTAAGTTACAGTGTAGAGTAGAGTGTATATCTGTAGAGTTATTTTGAAACTTCAGACTTTATAAAAGAAGTCACGCTGGTTAAAAGTTTTAGATTTTATGCAAAAACACATCTTGATCACGAAGATGAATGGAGTGCAGAGTATATTCGTCTAACTAATTGAGACACTGTAGATTCAAACTGTACGCCCTAAAAATAATGTCTCATGTCTGATTGGGAGACTGGAGGGAAATCTTATCAAACAGAATCTGACATTACATGAACCCGGCATCCCGACAGCACTGCACCCTTTCTGAGATTCAAGCGCTTTTTACTCGAAGCCACTTGGGACCGCTGAAATGTGAAGAGAATAGACTGTTGTTTTATCTTTGTTTGTAAGAAAGAAACGCACAAAAATCATGCCGCTGGAAATTCTCTCGGAGTGGAAACTGGAAAAGATAAGACATTTTAATACATAGTAAAGTCAAATGTGTTCCTCGTGCATTCTTTATGAAAAATTATAGATTTGAAAAAAGGACTAAAGGTTAAAGTGCACATTTTAAGCCTTTGGAAATTTGGCTTTTTAATAGAAAAAAATGCATGTATGATATAAACAAAGCTGAATATGAGTGTCACTGTTGTGCAGTTTTCAGCAGAATATTCAGAAGAAAACATTAATTTCTCATTTAAATGAGTGAGATAGAAAATGATTTGCTTTTCATATTCAAGTGTGAAGATGGCATTTGTATGTGCCACATGTCCCATTTTAGGGTTAGAATCCGTCAAAGGAATTTGCCATCTTAGCGCGTTTCGACCGTTCAAGCCGACTTGAAATGAGATGGACCGGTCTAAGGAGGACTTCCCCTTTGCATCAACAGTTGTTCCCGTTTCAGGGAGATTCCTCACATGTCATTCCCCTTCGTCTGCCTCTCTCTATATTTTGATCCATCTGATAAAGTTGAACATGTCCCCCAAAAAAGCATCACTTTTATGGGTGTGACTATCAGGGACGTGCGGCAGATTGATGCGTTTTAATTCGCCCTGCAGGAGAGAATGTAGAGGTTTATTTTGCTGCTGTTGCACCTATTTATTTTTCAGCATGCTAGCAGGCTCTGTAAGTGCCTGAAAGTTGAACTCGAGGGTTATATTTTAGTTTTTTCCCCAGCATTTCGAGGGGTATTACATTTGTATTTCATCATTCATTCCTTTTGGAGTGGACGCACTTTGAGTTTTGTGCAAACAAGCATGAAGAGGCATGGATACGTCTCTGCGCTCGTCAGTGTTCATTACACTGATGGAAAGTATAATGAAAAACGCCCATCATTTCTACGAGATGAAGGCCAGAGCTTGTTCAAGTCAAAGCGTAACCAGACTTAATTGATCTGTCACTTAAGTCCACACCAAACAGGTCACGGTTGATTTTTTTTTTTCTTTCTGAATTGTGAATAATATTTTGGTTGGAAGTTTTCTTTATTGATGTCGGACATACTGTCGGCCATTTTTAACTGATACTGTCTTTCACAAGCTTCTTATGCATGCAATTTAATTTGAGCCAAAATGAGGTAATACCAGGAATTATACAGAGCCAGACAGATGCAACATTACTGAAGTACTGATTCCTCATTAGTATGTAATGTAGGGTCTTACGGTCATATCTACATAATAGCAGCTAAGCTTTAAAATTCTGTCAATATTGGGTTGGAATCAGACTTTTTGTGCCATTATTCAGAGACAGAGGATAAAGTCAGAAATCAGGGAGGGAGAGAGTAGGGAACAACATGCTGTACAGAAGCCACAGGTCAGATTCGAACCCGGGCCACCCGCTTTGAGGACCACAGACTCCATACATGGGTGGGCGGGCACTAACCGCCATGCCACTGGCGCCCTTACATATGTTTTTAAGAATGCAACCAACATTTTAGACAAAGTCGAAAGGTCCACTTTTTTAACTGCCTTTCCCCCTCATTAGGTCATACTCCTGCATCTAAAGAAAACGGTAGTATACTGTAAAGTAGATAAACCTTTTGGAGTGCTGGTTTGATTGGAAATACTCATTTAAAGACAACGAGTAACCAGCGTATTTGCAGCCTGTGTTAGCATGTACCGGTAGCTAGTTGGAGTGCAAAGTGTACATGGTGAAAACAGATAATAGAACTACACAGCTTCACAGAAACTGCACTTTGTAGACTTAACCCTAACCCATAGAAATCATCATGAAGGAAGACAGTCTAACCCTCTGAAAGACCCCCCCAAAACAGGTTGCGTCTTATACACTGGTGCGGCTTATATTCCAGATTTAACTGAAAAGGACAATTTTGTTTTTGTTACCTAAGAATGAGGTCTCTGAATCTTGAGAATGAGCAGGTCTTGTCCACTGAGTCTGCCGAGTTGCACCTACATTTTCTACATTAGCGCAGAACTATAAGTAGAGAAGTTCTGCTCAGGGTGGGCTCAACATGCTGGGAAGGGACAGGTGAGGGGTGTCTGTTTGTGCCCCTCTCGTACAGGGAGATGTTTCCTGAGAGTCCTACTCCATGAAGAACATGAAACACTTTCTCTTTGGAAGACGACCTGTGTGACCCATCCATTTGCCATGACTACGACCCAAGTGGACTACATTGGTTTTTCTAAGATATCAACTCAATTCCTGTGTACAGGATGGTTGGACCAGTTTAATCTGAGGGTCTAAAACGGATGAGTCTTAGTTCTTTAAATACACATTACCGAGCATTTCCCTTGTAGGTTTAAGTTAGAACAGTTGATGGAAAGCAGCCTTGTTAGTTAAAACCTCATTGCTAGATGCCACCAAGATCCTTTACTGTAAGTGATTCTGAAAAGTTAACATTTAAACAGAGATCCCACTGTGGAAATACACATTTAAAACTGTTCATACACCAAATGACAAATATTGAACTATAAGATTGAAGATTCTGTAGATTAGACTCAAATTTATTTCCGTTCTGCCGTCTGTCTCTGGAAGAGTGGTGGATGTTTGCAGACGTTAATTAAATAATCTCTCAGAGGCCTGACAGTGGTTTCTCTCCAAGTCAAGCTTTTCACATCGGGGAAGCAGCTCATTGTTCAGTAATCCTCTGAATTAAACCCCAAAACTCCCCTCAGGTTTTGTACATTTTAAGAAAGTCATCACTCTACGATATAATCAAAGAACATCAGCCAACCCTTCATGGAATAATTGAGTTCTGTCATCTTTATAGTTTTAACTCTTAACCTTAGATGTCTTTATTTGTGTGTGTCTAAAATTAACAGAGCTGTCCAAATTAACAAAGAAAATCGTCACAATTCATGGAATAATCCTCAACCGTCCTTCCAATGAGAGAGAAATCAAATGAACGTCTGGAATATTGTGTTGAGTGGACAAAAGCTGCTGTTTTTTTCTCATCCATATTCATGAGCTGGTGGACAATTTGAATCAGTCTCTGAAGACTCAACGACTCATTTAAATCCTCTGACAGATGAAGACTTTCAGCAAGAGGTCCATTGTTGAGGTGTGTACTGTTCATCTTCAGAGAATCTGCATAATCATTTCACTGTTCAGTGTTAAATAGGCTCTGCTAACTGGGGATCCTTTACTATAGCTGCTTTGTCATGGGAGTTTTATAAGCCATTAGTCTGTGAAGTTGACTGCTCGAAGAGACTGCAGAGATCTTTTTTTAAGATGTGAGTTTAAGGTGTGTTATAATTTGCCCTGCACATTTGTATTAATGCGTCCATACCTGCAGGGACTGAGGCAGCTGGAGTTTCAATTTGGGCTCAGTGAACAGTAATCATTTGACCTAATGCAGTGATGGCCTGCTGGTAACTTTGATTTATGACAGAGAAAATGAGGAGCGGCGTCCACCTGTAAATACACATAAACTGTCCTTACTTTCATTAGCCATGTTGACGGTCTCTAAGGGATCGCTATGAAACTTTGTACAGACATCCAAAATGAGTCGTAATGGTTTTTAATGATTCTCTGACTTCAGTTCTATCAACCAACGATTTGAAATATGCAGACAGTCATGAAGCCCAAAGGGTTAATCATATAACTTCGAGGGACAGATTATCTCAATCCTTACTGGATGTATGCAAAAGGTTTGTTGCATCTATTGTGACCAGAGGATGAATCCTGATGACTTTTGTGATCCCCTGATTTCCAAAAGATTATTACTCGTACTTTGGAGTAGATCTCTGGCCAATTTAGATGATTTTACTAAAAGCCTTAGCTGTACTTTGTGTTCTTATAAGTTAACTTTAGCATGCTAATCTAATACGGTCACTATAGAAAGGAAACCAAATGATGTATTTTTGCAGGCCAACCCAGAAGTTAGCATCATCATGGGGTCTTTGGAAAATAGCCTATGGAATTTTTGCATTGGATTTTGGATCACTACAGAAAATGAGCTCAGTGGCAAAAAGCTACCGTTATGCTACAAGCTAACTACACCACGGTCACATGGCTTCAAAGTATCTACCACATCTCAGGATGTCTCTGATAAGCTAACTAGCAGTTTTGACTAGCTAGCGAAAACCGTAGCCTATTAAATTATTTATTCCCCTAATCTTTGCCTTAACTCAAAAATTAAACCTACAGGAGAGTGTGTGTCTACTTGTAACTTCAAACAGAGATGATGACGTTTAATGTCCCCGACAACCTCACTGTAGTCTCATTTAGCCACTTTTTAGCAACCACCTTTTGAAGGACACGTAAAAACTTAAACATTTCCAAAGTCGGGGTATTCACTAACTTGTTCAATGTGGTTCAACAAAACAAGAACATCTCTTTTGCTTGTGTTAACCACAGACCTTATTTTATGCATCTAACCACCAACCCTTTTAAGAAAACCCATTGAGTTTGGGGCAAACGTCCCCATGGTTCCAAAATGCTAACTCACTTCCTGGTTTTAGAGGCGCCCTAATGTAATCATTATACCTGTGTTGGCACCACATGTTTAGGCTGACATTAAGCTCAAAATGAGCAAAAGTGTAGCCTCACCAAGCCTTTCTTTTGGATCACTGTATTCCAATTACATTTGTTTTGAGTAATCCGACATCTCCACACCAGCTCTGCCATATTGTTCGAGATCATTCAGACATAAAGCTGTTTGATGGATGAATTCATTCAATTAAATTTATTTGTTTACAATCGCCATGAGCCAGTGTGGCAAGTTCCTTCTGGTGGTAAATGGATGTATAATTATTCATACCCTTCAACAGATTACAAATGATCCATTGCTCATTTTAAATGATGGATTGGCAACTTATATCGTTCTTCCCTTTTTTCTCCATCATCAGACGCATCAATCAGGCAACTATTCTTTCCCCTGACAGGCTGAAACTGTGATCTTTCATGGCGATCAACACTCTCACCAACCGTTACTTCTCTCCGTTCCCATAAATGACCAGTGAGGCATCTGTAAATCACTGCCCGGGAGTCATAACTTTGTGCCGCTTCCTTTATAAGGACTTTTGAACCTGTCTCGGCTGATGCATTTAAATGGGCTTCATGTCAGGAAGTGGACATCAACAGTGGCGTACACTTACAGAGAGACAGTATAAATCTGTTTGAAGTTCAAGGATGAATCTTTTTTTATTAAAAGCTTTGTGTTATGTTCATAGGTCATTCTAAAATCCCAAGTACACCCACAATGTATTTCTAAGCTCTGGGGACATGACCAATTGAAATTAAACCATGGGGACAGATTTATAAATAGTCAACCGGTTATTAACATGAATTTAGAGTAATTGCCATAATGTTCCTGGGCGATTTTAGGTGCCCACGCTTTAGAAGATTTGGAAAAACACTTGGCTTGAATCCAAGCTCTCTGATTATTTTGTTTGCCTAATCTGACTTTGTTTTGAATGCATCACCATGTTCCCAAAATGAAAAAGCTAACCATCAAAGTGGTAACCACCATAGTCAAATTTACTTAGACTGATTGGGATTCCATTCATTTTTCATTCCATGGAGACCTTTCCAAGATTCGTCGAGATGAGTTAATCCTTGAGTTAGCCCCAATGGTTGGTTTAATCCACTGTAGACCCATCTATAATTCATCTATTTATTATTTGGCTTCCAATGTTGGTTCAAAGATCTCCACATTTAAAAATCCACTCCGCGCCCATTCCAAGTTAAAGCTGAACTATAGCAGTTACTTTTATCCATTTCGGCTACTTGGTTTGGAGCAAGATATTTTGGTAAATACATTGTTGCCGTTATCAAAGCATACGAGGTCTAAAGCTAGGAAAACAAAACCCAATAATAAAACTGTTTTATCTTTTAATCCAGCCATGATCTCAATCTCCAGACGAACAATTTTCTTTGGCCACCAACAGCGGCTGTAAACTCAGCAAGAGTAATGATCTCTATGCTTAAAATCTCCTCCCCTCATCTCTTTGGCTCATCTTCATTTGGTGAGGTGACTGTGGAGGGCAAGTTAAAGGAACACCATGTCTTCCTGTTTCGCTTCTCACTCCGACACATCATTCGTCTTCCCAAGACGGGTCATTTGTCACTGTTGATTTGTGTAAATGATCAGCATTTAGAAATAAAATGTAGTGGGTTTACCTTCAGCACAGTGGATCCCAGCTCCAGACCCACCAACACCGTCCGGTCCACCAACTCAGCTATTCTGGGGTCGGCCACTTTCAGGGAGTCCTGGACCAGGTCTGTAACGTCCACCTGCCAGTCGGGCCCAAGCATGGTGATGACCTGGTCAGTGCCCTCTGTTGAGGTGGTGTGGAACTGGGTCAGCACCTTGACCAAGGCCCGCTGGTACTGCAGGGTGCATCCTCGACTAACACGGCGCTCGTCGTCTTCTTCGTCTGCGTCGCTGTCTCTGGTGCTCCTTGGGGGAAAGAGAAATGAGGATTTAAATGAAAAGAAAAAAATACATTGAAAGTTCAAAATGTGACATTCAGAGTAGATGTCCAGTAGATGTGGCTCCGTAAGCGCCAGTCTCTCAGATCAAAACAAAACTTTTCTTTGGCCATTCATCCTCTGCCCTTCAACTCATCGATTCCCATCCTCCCCCACCCCTCCCTCAGTGTTTCAACCGGGTGCAGCCTTTTGTAGGACTGATATGCAGCCCAAAGATAATTCAGTTCTCATTTCAGTTTTGTATTTTAGACCAGAAACATATTTTTCTTCAGTTCGCATCGAAGGCCCATTGGTTCTCTTGCAACTGTACTCTTGCGAGGATACTTCACCATTACTGCATGAACAGCGTCCTTGAGTGGGCGGGGCCGTCTCTCTTCCAACACATGGTGAAAGGGCTAACAGTTTGAGAGCGAGGAGTCCACAAACACTAACAAGCTGAAGGAAGTGCTGTCCCATCAGTTTGAACACAGAGCTGAGAACAACAAACCCAGAGGGAGTTTCACGCTTCAGTCTTTTTGGTAAATATTCAAAGATTCAAAAAACTTTATTGTCGATCACATTGTGACAGAAAATTACCTTTTGTTGAGGCTCAACATGAAAACATACAAACATTCACACTAACACTCACATTAGGTCATAAATAGCTTAAAGTACACTAAATAGGTAAAAACAGGTGTTTAAAATGCGTATTGCAGTGGGAATAAAAGAGCTTCTGTAAGTTTTCTTTTTTGCCAGTGGTACTCTAAAACGACTGCCTGAGGGGAGCAGCTGAAACGAGTGGTGATTACTCAAGGATATATTTAGAGAGACTATATAGAATAAATTTGATATCTGCTGTATTAATGTTTAAAATGTTGCATATTATCCATTTAAAGATTCCTCTTCATAGTAGCAAGGAAATTGAAAATGAAGTAGCAGCACTGTCCTAAACCACTCATGAACTTAGAGTGTGCCAAAGTTAGGCAGCTGTTGAGTTTTCTTGCAAAAAAGGCAACTGGAGTTAAAAACTTCAGAGGCCTAACTCATTAGCCAAGATTTGGCAAAATTGCCTGGAATCAGCCACTAAAAAGATTGAGAACCCTTTATGAAAATGTTAGAAAACTTGAAACGATCACCAATCACAACTTGTCACTCTTTTAAAACGAGCAGCTGCTGCTAAATTACTCCCAGCACTGTGGCATGATGCTACATCTCAATTTTGCGCCTTCTGTTCTTAAGGGTCCCCACTCATTTTGTAATTTGACATCATAACACTGATGAGAAACTCGGCATCACTCCACACAGCTCCGTCCCATTATCTCTTCTGATGTAGTGGCGATGAGGAAAAAAGTCCTCTGAGCCAGCATGGAACGGGATAACAGGCAGAAAAGTTGGACTGTTGCCCTTCTTATTTCACAGGAGTCCTGGGCGGCGGGGTTAAACATGCCAGGTGCAATCTCCTACCGAGCGCAATCTGCTCTACAACCCAAATGTATGAGATACCCCAACGTCCCCCAGCAGGTTTGATAATCTGCCAGTTCCTACTTAAAAAGCACTCCTCTGCTTAATCTGTGCTTTGACGTTACTCCCTGAACGACTTGAGATTCAGGAGATGCAGCGGGCCCTGTCAGCCACCGACAAAGTATATATCTCACCCATCGACTCAAGGCAGAGGTCCGATTATTAGGCTGAGCACTTCTTTACCAAGGTCTCATAAACGCTTCGGAAACCACTCCCTCAACTGCCAAGAGGCGATGTTGCATCCCGAGTACAGGAATGGTTATTCATTTATGCTCGCATTTCAACTTTTCCACACCTCATCATTCCTCCCTAATGTCTCAGCACTTTGCTCAGCTTATAACTCTGCGACGGTGGTTTTATAAAATGTTTTGGCGTAAAAAAGGGCCTCCAATAAGGCTCTCATGAGTCATTGGATTCACCTGCATATCGCTGTTCATTCAAGCAGTGATAACATCACCTCATGAACCTCTTTTCACTCTGATTAAACTCGGGTCATGGACTTAACGCGTCTGTTTGTATGGTCGGATGAATGTGCGACTTAAAGATGAATAAGAAATGCAAAGTCGCTCCCCGTCACCATGTGGTTTTAAGACAACGTGGCAAAGTCAATATGTATAATTCAGTAGCATGGAAACACTATGGAAGTTGCTCCCCAACGATGGTGGGAAGCGACCGTCTGGTTGTATTAGTCAGTGCAACTATACACTGCATAAATTGTGCATGTATACAGTCAGTAAAACAATACATATGCAAACAGCATCAAGCTGCAGCAGCAATAACTGTGATTAGAAAAGAGCAATTTTACACTTTGGGATTAATTACCTATCATTAATATGTCTCAAATATTAATTCAAAGGGAGATGAAGTCAATAATCTAACATAAACAAAAGATCCCTACCCTGTTTTTATCTTAGTAGACTCACAGATCACTAAAAGTTTGTGCCTGTTTTTTCTTTAAATTTAGAACAGCTGACCTAAACCACATCCTAAACCTAATCGTTTGTGTGGCGCTCCCCTCCTCCAGTCGACATTTAGCTCTGTGTCTTTGTCGGTATCTATGCATTAGAGAAGAACAGCGTCGCTTCAGGACATGGATTTTGCTGCTTTATTTGGGTACGCCAGTTAATTTCACAGCAGATGCATAGACTTCACACTCAGTTACTCGTTCAGTTAGAGGCAGAGGAGCACTCTGTCTCTGTCAAGGAGTTTCACAACTTCTGGCTCAGGTCAGTGAAAGTTTACCTTCCCCGAGTCTGTACCTGAAAATAAGGTTGAGATTTTTTTTCCTCCTCGAGAAGAATATTGTCTGTTCTTATTAGAGTCTCTGATACAAAAGGTACAAGCTGAGGCTTCAGTGCACACAGGGCTGCCCGCCCGATTACACGTCCTTTCCTTTTTTAGAGCATGTTTCTGGATCATGCAGCCAGTGAGCAATTCTGCTGCACTGTAGCAAAGGCCCACTGCAGGCCAAAGAGCATGCTGTGCGTGAAGATTCAGAATGTGTCACGTTGCAAAAGTGAAGGGATGTAGGATGAAAAGGCTGCAACGGAAGGAATAAATAAAAGAGTTAAGGAGGCGAGGGTTGGAGCGAGAGAGGTTAGAGGTTGTGTAATGGAGTCAGAGAGATATTTTTGAGAGGAGGGAGAATGAGCCGGAGAGAGAGGGGAGGATTGAGAGGAGTTAATGAAAAGACAATAATTCAGTCTAACAATCACAGAGGAAAGCAGCTTAAGCAAAGCCAAATGCAAATAATTGCAATTTGGTGTTACTGGAGTGTGTTTGAGATGACTAACAAGCTACATTTGCATAGCATGAAAGTTATTTTCCCCGTCTTACTTTGTGTATTATTTACAACGCTTAGAGAGCCTTTGAAAACATTTGCTAATTTATTGTCACATCGTTATGATTGTAAACAAACCACACATTTAGAATCTGCTATCTTATGCCAGATCAACTGTTTATCCTCGAAGGTTCAGAGGATGTCTCGTAAATCCTCTCCTCTGCCACTCTGATGTCTCAGAGCAGCGGACTTGGACCGGTTTCGTCTTGAAGGCAGCTGTCAGCATCGGTTTCTTAATGGCTGATACCCAGTTTGTGGTTGTGACCTCGCTGGTGTCAGAAAGACGTCTGAAGTCTTGACACTCAAGTTCAAGTCAAGTCCCGAGTGATAAACTTTGTGTTTGGCCTTAAATAAATCACAAATGCATACAACATAAGAATGTCAAATTTATGTTAGAAAATGTGAGTTTTGACTGAATCATTTTGCGAACAAGAGCTGGTCAGACTCTTCAACTTAAATTGCTCATATTCCCAACTTGTGATATTCTGCAGCTTTGGTCTGGCCTAAACTTAGATGTTAAAAAGTGAGAGCCCTACACATGACATCAAATAATGATATCTCGCATTATGATAGAAATCTCTAGAACAAACATGGTGGAAGTCAACAGAAGGAATTGGTTAAATGGGCATTTTAACATGTGTGTTAATGGGACTTCTTGGGCTTTTGAAGCCAGCCTCAAGTGGACACTTGAGGAACTGCGTTTTTTTGCAGTTCCACATTGGCCGCATTTTTTTTTAACAGTTGCCACTTGGTTAAAGTTTATGTAAATAAGAAATGCTATCCCAACATGACATGGCCTCTGCAAGTTTCTGCACCCTTCATACTAAAGCCGTTTTCACATATGTACTCCGGATAATAATGCAGTCACTGTATATAAACATCACTCTGGTCCCATTGGCTCAAATTGAATTCTCTGGGGTATATTCTGCCGCGTTCAGACATCAGCTCACTCTGACTTTCTGCGGATAAAATACTCGGGGTCTGAGCGGAGAAACTCCGGGTAAAGTCTGCGCGAAAAATGTGGCTGTTTGCGTTCACACTTAGCCTAAAGCCCCTCTGGGTAGCCAAATATCCAGTTTTTCAGGAGATTTCCATATGTGTGAAAATGGTTTAAGTTACTTTACTTGGATGGCACATCAAACCAGGAGGCTATCCACCAATTTCTTGAAGTGACACTGGAGGGCTAGCTAAAGTTGTAATTTGAAGCAAAAAAAACAAGCCGGATTTTGAGTGAGAAAACTCCCTTAAAGACATTAAAACAGAAGTCTTTTTCATTGTTGTCACATGTGATGACTTACATTTAATATGTGAACTATCTGGAACAACAAATGTCATATGAATCTTTTACATGCGATACATTCTTATGAGATACTTATCACTTCTCCAGACTAAGACCATGGTGATGGACTGACTCTGCATCAAAATTAAAGATGAAAGAACTCATCTATTTCATGTGAAGATGAATATCACTTGTTACAGATAGGCCTTCAAATAAAGTAGATAAAAAACGCACAAGGCGTTTCAAATCAAGATATCACAACGTGAATGTCACCCTGCTGTGATAGAACCACAGAAAACAGAATAAACAAAAGAAATGCTATATTCCATACATCACAGGATGTATCCGACACCTCCAGCAGGAGTATCACTAAAAAACAAAGACTCTTGTGGGATGGCCGGTCTAGTCGGTATCAGCGGCTTTAATAGCCTGATGTTGGCACCGTAAAGAATGATGGGAGCTGTCTTTGTCTGCGGTGCCCCAACGCCGCGAAGAACTACAGGGGGAAAGAAAATTACATACACACGGTAAATCCAAATGACAGCATGCAGGAAAAGAAATACCTCAGCTGCATCTGAATGAATTCCTCTGGCCCCGGCTTTGTGGCAATCACAACAACCTAAAATAGCGCACAAGGGGTCTTTGATTACTGTTTTCATGGCGGCAATGGGGGACGTTATATGCATAGAAAATGGGTTGGCGGGATTCTAGAGGTACATACTTTTTAGAAACAAACTTTAAAACCAAGCCAATTTGCTTGCCCACCTATTGATATTTGTTGCACTATGAATAACAAAGGTTCCATTGTTATGCAGGAGATACATCTTAAGAAACAGACTGCGAACCCTCGGGCCTGCTTAACCCTGGACAAACGACAAACACCGCTCAAAATAACAAGCTAACTCAACAGCTCACAAATCTGATCCAAGCACCTACGTGATTCCTCATCCAAAGGGCTCTACTTTAATAAGCCGGGCCTGTAACAATGGATGAATAAAGCGAAATGAATGGCGCTAAAGTGGGATTTAAGACACATTCTGCATGTCAAAATAATAAACCATCCAAAAGCCCGTTATAGCCCATTGGGGATCTGTGAAAAACGATGCCATGCAAGATGTTTCCAAGCACGCTGGGGTCATTCCAAAATGCCTTAATTCTTCAAACAGGGTCCTTAAACGCACCATTTGTATTCAGCTTGGGTAAAAATGGATTGAGTCTGCGGTGATGTACTCCGGCAGCGACGACAGCAGCCACCCGCGTGAGTGTTAATGCTCCCATTAAACATTTCCTAAATGAAGGGTTGCAGGCCTGTTTGTTACCGCTCCATGCATGACGAGAATGCGGAAATAGTCTAACGAGCTCGAGTTTCTTAACCTCAGACGCCATTTTTCATCGGGGTCATGGCTCGAAACAACCTTAATCTCCCACCGGTGCTGTTCTATCTGCATCTGAAGATGTTTTATTTCTAATGCTGAGAGGCAACGGCTCGTTCATTTTCTCATTACGCCCTCGAATCTTTCTTTATTGAGAACAGCTTTCAGTGTCAGACATGAGAATAATAGATCTGTGTTTCTTCTCATTGGACCAAGCCAAATATTTCCAATTTAACAAAATGTTCTTGTGCTAATTCTGTTAGCCAGTTAACAGCATTTTCCATTATGTGTAGCATCAAGCTAACAAACCAAGATACACATCCCCGTCTATCTGTGAGAAATTGCCCACAAACCCCTGACAATAATGCGACAATAATAATAGCCTAGTGGTTGGTGTGTGCGCCCCATGTACGGAGGCTATAGTCCTGTAAGGGTTCGGGTATGACCTGTGGCTCCTTTCCTGCATGTCATTCCCCACTCTCTTTCTCTCCCTAGTTTCTGGCTTTATCTACTCTCCTGTCTTTAAATAAAGGCATAAACATCCCCAAAATGTCAAATGTCAAATGTCAAATGTTGGGTTCTGTTCTGTGACAACCTTCTAAACCAGCTCAATGTGCAGGTTGGAAATCAAAAAATCACAAGTTTTGTGTGCCGTGGTTTGGAAATGGATATCGACATCGTTTGGATTTTACTGGTGTCGTATTAAAAGTTTAAAATTCTGGTATCAAGTTAACGTGAACGTGTGTAGTGTTCACCGACTAAACATCTAACCCTGCGGTCTTTTTACAGTCTAACATATCACTCACTGGGACTCATTGCCTTGGAAAAATATAAAAATTGCTGTTTTGGCAGGTTGTACTTAGAAATAAGGAATCATGTTGCTTAAAGTCTTGTTGGTTGGTCATAAAGAGAGCATGAGTATTTGAGTGTTTTAAATCCATCATCAAAGTCCTCACGGGAGCTTTTAAGCAAAAAAAATAAGAGTTTAAAAAAGTTAGTATCTTCACACAAATTAGATGTTCCCCCCCCCAATACAACATTAAAATACCATTACCATCATGTTCTCCCGTATTTCTTTCTGTTTTCGCTGCAATCGATGATAAACTTACAACAGTGGAGCCCTGAAACTAAATAAACAAAAAACATGCACGATTTGTCGGCCTGGTCTTCAAAAATTAAAATAATTCATGAGCAGCGTTCAAGACCACCTTGAGGGCAGCGGAAACACAACTCTCGCTTTTAACACAGATCAGGAGAAATGAGAGAGCCTCATTTGAACAGAAATGTAAAGCCGTTATGGAGACCCCTAAAAGCCAAATTCATTTTGATAAGTGTTGTCTGCTCTGTGCTGAATTCAGCTGCCTTGCTCAAGGGCAACTCTGCAGTGCCTTGGAAGTACCCTGGCACCTCTCCAGCTACCAGACCAACTTCCTCTCTGGTCTCTCTCTCTCTCTCTCTCTCTCTCTCTGGTCTCTCTCTCTCTCTCTCTCTCTCTCTGGTCTCTCTCTCTCTCTGGTCTCTCTCTCTCTCTCTTGGTCTCTCTCTCTCTCTGGTCTCTCTCTCTGGTCT